>NC_081345.1:55285295-55578908 GCF_029784015.1 Lycium ferocissimum | reverse complement strand
ATGGAAAATATAAAACAATATGTTACATAATCATATAAATTACCGACCTCGTGAGGTCGTTAAACTCACATCATTATATTATTAATATAATTTACCGGCCTAACGAGGTCGGTAATTTATATAATAAATATCCGACGTAAAAAATTTTACCGACCGTGAGGTCGGTTTTTTGCGACCTCATGAGGTCGGTATTATATTCGACCCACTCTTTTTTCCGACCTAATTTTGAGGGTTTTTGTAAAACCGACCTCATGGTCGGAAATAGCCATTTTGAGGTTGCAAAACCTCGTTTTTTTTAGTAGTATGAGTCAAACCTTTTTTTTTTTTTTTAAAAGAACTTAAAATTTGAAATCCCAATTTTTGGAGAACTTGGTATTTAAAATCATAATTTGAAATTGAAATCGAAGTTTTGTGCAGATTTAAAAAACAATTACTGATTTGAAATCAAAACTTGAACTTAGGGTCCCAAATCCAATGGCCAAACGCCTACATAATATCCGTTTTTTAACACACACAAAAAAAAAAAAAAAAAAAAAAAGAGAGAGAGATGGAGAGAGAGACAGGATCATTGTTTGTTAGTTCACTAGTTGGCATCATTTTGAATTTTATTATTGTTCTAGATCCCCCCACTAGGTTCTTAGCAAGGGAACAAATAGGTACCCATACATCCAGTTATTTGACAGAGGTACTGGTAAATATTTAGACTAAGAATTTAAAATATTTATTCTTTCATTTTTCATTTATGGATGATTTTTGTTTCTTGAATTTTCAATAAATAGTTTTTCCGATAATTGTGCTGATCTTTCAAGAGTTTAGATTTAGATTACCATAACTAAAAGCTATATAGTACTAATAACTTGTTCGTTACTAAATGTTTCCCTTTAATTAAAGAAGTACATAATTTAATTCTTGATAAATGTCTATTGTCATTTATAGTGTATACATGCACTAGTAACGTACCCTTCAATAGAATGTAATTGCATTACTTACAAAGATTAAAAGCTTAGCTTTCATAATCCTTAAACTTATAAAAAGGGAATTTAGAGATCACACAAATAAAATAAAAATTCATTGTGCTATAATGAAAGGAGGACTCCTTGAAGTTTTTGTTGTGAGTGCCAGAGGCATTAGCCACTCCAACATTATTGGTAAGGATTTTTCGTATATACACTAATAGTTTTCAAAAATTATATTATCAATATATCTTAACATCTTAACATGTTATTATAGGTAACTTATCTTATACTATTTTTTAGCTTATTAATCCACTTATTGTGGACAGTATTTCAATTTTATATTATCAGTATCTTTAACACGATGTAATTGGTAACTTGTCTTATAGAATTTTAAGATTATTAATTTACTTATGGTGGACAGTTACTTGAATTTTTATATTATAGGTATATTTTAACATGTTGTAATAGATATATTGTTTTGAGATATTAGTCCACTTTTGGACCGTTATTTGAGTTTTTATATAATCAATGTATTTTAATATGTTGTAACTAGTAGGTATTATTTTATATATTTTTCAGGTTATTAATCCACTTATTAAAAACATTAACTTGTAGTTATCAGTGTTAGGAAATGTATATTGTGTTTAAAAAGTTCTTTTAATTTGTCAAGGGATATATGATGATCTTCTTCTTCTTCGTTATGTTTATGGACTATTACTTTGATTTATGTAGGAAAACCGTCGTATTATGTGATTGTGGAATGTGGATCTCAATCCTACAAAACCAAAATTTCCTCAGGTTTGCTTTTTGTTCCTATTCTCTCTCTCTCTCTCTCTCTCTCTCTCTCTCTCTCTCTCTCTCTCTATATATATATATATATATATATATATATATATACACACACACACACACAGACACAGAGTTGTAGCATAATTTGACAAAATATAGGGCTTTTTCTTTCGTAGTTTTGGAGTTTCATTAATATCCTTGATTAACAAATTTCCTTAATGGATTTGATAAGAGAAGTAATATAACTTTTTTAGAATATGAAATTGTATGGTATGTCTATCTTCAATTGTTTTCTATCTGCATTTGCAACCGATACCAAAATTAACAGTCCCTCTGTTTCGACTTGTATAATATTCATTCTGTTTTCGAACAACTTGCATAAATTCAAATTAATTTATTAAACTATTCAAGTTTTAAATTTCGATATGATAGAAAAACTTGCTTGATATTTACAAAATTCAGTAATTAACTCATGTATGTTGGTATGATGTCCGTAATATTCATATCTGTTTTTATGATTTAACTGCTACTTTTTGCAGGTAATCCAAAGGAAATTTTGTGGAATGAGAAGTTTAAGTTTGCATTGCCAGCTAACAATTTAGAAGAACGTAACTACCTTAAATTAAAAATTATGGACGAAGAATTCTTTTCAGCTGGTGGATTTGTCGGTGAAACAAGGCAAGAACTTACTTGCTCATTATTTCAATTATATAAATATTTACTGTCCATGTCTCTTTTTATAATAAAATATTATATAAGATAAAATAAAAATAAAAATATTAGAATTTCTCTATATTTTCTAAATGGCATATACAATAACAAGACTAAAAGATTCCTAAAATATACTAGTACATAACGTAAACATAGAATGAACACGACCAAAACGTAATTCTAACTAATTGATGTCACCTATATAAATATATTTTTTCTTCCATTTTGCTATATTTTCTGAGTTTGCCTGGATTCGAAGAAACTGACGATCTTTACGACAACTTCTTTCATGTGATTTTAAGTATATTTCGTCCTTTTAGAAAAAACATTCACTCATCATGTTTTCACACCTCATGATCAATGGGTATTTTTAACGGTTGACGCAGAGTATGACCGAACCATCTTAATCGACTTTCTTTTGTGTTACCCAATTTACAATCTTTAGATTTTCTATTTTCACCAAAACCAATAATGTAGCAACTTTCTTACTGTTTTTTTTTTTTCCCTTTATTAATATTGTATACTACTAGTTATTTATTTGAAAGTGCTTTTTGTTTTTTGCTTCTTGTGAGTCAGAATTAATCTGAAAGGAGTTATTCTGGAGGGGAATGAAAAGGGATTCATTGAAGTTCTACCAGTTGCTTATAATGTGGTGCTTGAAGATGACACATACAAAGGGGAGATAAAAGTTGGACTAAGATTCAATCCAAGCAATGTATGCATCTTTTATAAATTTTTTCATAATTGCAATTTGTATACTATTACTCTCCCGCTTCCAATTTATGTGGTACCGTTCGGATCATATAAGTCCTTTTAAAAAATAAAAATAAAAATTTGACCATGTATTCGGACATGAAATTTTTAAGTTTTTTAAAATAAAACTTACATACATATTTGAAAACTATGTAAAAAGTATTATAAGTCATAGTGATTGACAATTCAAAAAGCTTGAAAGATATATGGAAAAATGAGGTCACATGACAAGTTATTTGACTCTAAAAAATCGAAAGGTACGTGCCATATGAATTAAGTAAGAGGGAGTAATTATTTTTATTGCTATATATTTTCAATTTTCCCTAATTTATAGAAAAAGTTTAATTCTTGTTTTTTTGCAGAAAACAGTACAATCTGTGGGAAGAGAAAATGTTCAAAAGGAAAATGAAAATGGAGTTGGGCAATTTATATATAGCAAAATTATAAATATCTGGCCAAACACTTGGTGGAGAAGCTTTTTTACTTGTGAGAATGCTAATAGTACTATTGACAAGAATAAGCCAAATTAGAGTTATTTAATTTGTTGTTTCATTTTTTTTTAAAATAATATTTAGATAAAAGGGATATTTATTAATTGTGGATTGTTAAAATATTTATTATTCTACTTATGCTTGGTTAGAGCTTGCTATGATTAATTAAATTTAAGCCATTAATCCCACTAAGGATTTGTGAAAATAGAGACAATATAAAATAGAACGGAACCAGATCAAAAAATTGTCTATCACCACCAACATTTAACAGCACTGACTTATAATTGTCTGAGATTATTCGAGTATATGCTTGTTGGGTACTGCTATATATGAAGTTCACTCTCATGAGTATTATAGCATTATACACTCTAATACATGCATCACATGTACGTTATTGCAGTGATACCAAACATTACAAATTTCACTAGAATCTAAGAACCATGCATATATAGAAATTTTGATTTCTTTTTGCTCTTCACTTCCATTGCTTCATATCTAGTTTATACACACATTCGATCAATACATGTATTCATCACTTTATTGTTAGCTTGTAATTAGATTCTGCGTCATCAGTTGGGATGAACCTGCACAGGTATAAATAACCTTTCCGTCAGTATAAACCTTTTCAAGCGACTTGGAATTATTCCTTCTATTTCAATTTATGCGAAGATGATTGATTGGCATAGGGATTAAGAAAAAAAGAATGATTTTTGAAACTCGTATTCATAAACATGTCATGGGAACTTTGTATGGCACTGAGGTAATGAAACGCTTAAAGTTAAATCATTTTCAAATATAAAAACATATCATTTTTTTGGAACGGAACAAAGCCACACCATGAAACAGAAGGAGTAACTGTTTTTCGGTGAAGTCAGATTTAACCAAAAAATCAGTTAGAGATTTGCTTTTATAGGGTTTAAAGACAAGTGAGTCGTATCCAACCCCGAGAACTCTTTAGTGGGATCGGTTTGGAGTGATGGTGAGCACGGGTGTAAAAGAATAAGGAATAACAATGCAATAAAGTAAGAGCTAAAAATAATGAACTTCCGTGTATATTGCCTTAGAGAAAATGATAGGGTTACAAATGGTGAGAGTCAGAGATGATCCATTGCTTCTATTCTAAGCTTCCTTATATAAGCCAAAGTGAGACTTTTCTAACCCTAAAATTCGGGTGATGTGACATGATTGTAGCCCAATTTGTGTCTCTGCCATGACATACTGATCGAGGTCCGCAGCGTGACCCGAGTTGGTGAGAGTTGAGGCCAGCTGTGTAGACACCCCAGACTCTCTGAGCTTCTGATTGTGAGGGCTAGCTCGCATGCGCGTTTTGCCCAATACAGATAGTCCCCCACTTTTCGGTTTCTCCATGACCATGAGACCGGGAAGTGGAAGAGTCTGTCTTTTTCAAATTCCATGCGGGAAACTAGCGAAACGTCGCCACGCCCCCCATGATTAGATGTGTTGTCAGGCAGATTAATGCACCTGGCTCATCCATTCGGCAGCATCGCTTCAGAGGCCATGATTGACGGTTATATGAGCAGGCATGCCGCTTCGTTAACTGAGGCTATTGATCACCTTTTGTCACGACCCAACCCCGTAGGCCGTGACTAGTGCCCGAGTTGGACAGTCGTATACATATCTGTTAGATATAGCTAACCCGAATTAAACACAATATGGAAGCTTGCAAAGACAAGACGTTATCTCAGAACGTCACATTTATATATAGGTAACCCTCCTGAGGAGTCAAAACCAATTAAAAGATAACATAGTACACGAGCCGACAAGGCTGCCATAACGTATGGGAACGTCCCAAATATATATACGCAAGCCGACAAGGCTGCCACTACATACAACATCCCAAAATATATATATACGCAAGCCGACAAGGCTGCCACTACGTACGGGAACATCCCAACATAAGTCATATTAACACAGCTGAACAACATCTATATACAACCCACACATATGTCTACAGACCTCTAAGAGTATCAACAGTGACATATGACGGGACAGGGCCCCGCCGTACCCCTGGATAAACATATATATACATCAAAAGGATCTGTACCAAAAGTCTAGGCTCCGGAACAATGGAGCACTCCAAGACAAACTCGAGTAGAAGTCCTACGCTTGGAGGATCACCAAAGCGAGTATCCGCACCGCGCGGCATGAAACGCACCCCGAAGAGCGGGTCGATGCGAGATATGTCTTAGTATATAAAGCATGAAATACATTAAGGAAGGTCATAACTGAAGTAGAGATTCCAGGAGACAAGTATAATAATCAAGAAATCACTGTACCTGTGCCTTATGAAATAAAATCATGCATAGCTATATCATATACCATACCCGGCCCATTATGGACTCGGTGAATAAGTTGTATACGTGTATACCATACCCGGCCCATCATGGGACTCGGTGCTATCATCACATCATCGTATCATCATATCATCATACATATATATACCGTACCCGGCCCTCTAGTGAGGGACTCGGTGAACAATGCAGTGAAACTGTGCACGAATACATACCCGGCCCGGGACTCGGTGAAAGATATCATGACAACATGCACGAGCAGAATAGTGAGCAACCATAAGCAACTAAATCATCATCTGAGACTCAATGGAATATGTAAAATGAACTAACACTTGAGTATCAAAGACGATAGTCATGTTAAGTATCCTCTGAACGTCACTATGGACTATATCAAATAGAGCCTCAGGAATCATAGACACGTAGCAAGATAACATGAAATAGCTTATGGAAGTCAAGGACATTAGCCATCGTAGAGTCTCTAAGAATAGGAGCTTATACATACCGACTACTATCCAACTTATAGAAGACTTGAGAGGCAATAGCTCAATTACCTTAAGAGTTCTAATATCAAGAAGTGAATAAGAATCATGAATCACATTCGAAACTTATAAATAGAATTACCCCAAAGCTCATATCATACGTCACTTATATCTAAGACATGCCAAAAGAAAGAAAGGATAGCTTTACATACCTTTAACGCTTATCCGTGACACAATACGTATACGCTGCTCGAAGTGTCTCAACTTATATTAAGACGTCAAGAACTACGGTTAAGCTACGGGAAGGTTCAAAAACGTATTCCAACATTAGTTGCTCATTTCTAGAAAATTAGGCGGCATTTCCCCTATATTCAAGCCAACTATAAAACAACCAAACCAACATCCATAACCACACGTTCAAGCACTATATCAAGACCAACCAAGTCAAGATTCATGGATATTCCGAACAGCCCGCATACCACAACATTCACTAATAGTTAACCTAACGATTACGACGTATTCAAGTTATTCTTGATAATCTATAGTCATAACATTTCATCAAAACGATCTTATAACAGCCCAACCAATGTAACAACACAATGTATAATCTTAACTATACTTAATCTTCCAATTCAACAAGAATAACGACATGCCCAAAACAGCCCCTAATCACAACATAAAAAGATGCCTGATAATCTCAAGAACATCTACGAATACACCAAGCAAACCACATACGCTTCTTATACGTTATCTCATACACTCCTTTCATCTAAATTAGTGAATTATACCAGCAACCACACGACAAGAACATCATTCATTCATATGCAAGAAGACTACATTAATATCACAATAAGTCCTTACAACAGCCCACAAAACAAATTCAACTTCAACTTTAACCATTTAATTCCTTCATTCTCATCATATAGTCCATGACAACAACAACCACAATGCTAATTAAAATTAATTCACCATTTCTAATCAAAACAGCTCCCTACACGGCCTAAACAACATCTCAACATCAACATACATAATTCCATATATCCAATTCACATCTACCAAATTACAACAAGTCCAAACCCCTTCTAAAACATGTAGAAAAGGATTAAATCTTACCTTAACAACTTGGCTCCTTAATTTGCTGAAATTTGGTGAATTTAATTACAAACGTTCTTGCTGCCCCCAATGATTAATTCACGTTACTATGACCTTCAATTGATTGAAACACCTGGGAAAATTAATTTTTTGGATCAAGATTATAACCCACTTCAAGAGCAGCCATGACCGTGAGCTCTTCTCTCTCTATCTCTATATTGTGTTGAAGATGAAATGAATAAATGGCTGGTCCATTAGTCATCAAATTAGCATATATATGCTGCCTCTATAAGTGACACGTGCCCCACTCATAGCATGGGCCAATCAGATTTGGCCATGCTATAGTGGGGTCCACTTAGCCCACTAATGACATGATTAATTATAATTAGTCTCTAATCTCCACTTAATAATCTAATCATGGTTAATTAATCCCTAATCTCCACTAATATTTCTATACCAATTAAAATTTATAAGCAATTCATGCACTAATTACAATCGGAGATTAAAAATCTCTATCTCATATCCAAAAAAAATCTTGCCCTTAAACTTATCTCGATTAGCTTAAAAATACTCCAATGTACGAAAATACGGGATATAACACCTTTCCCCCTATTTATGTTGTCTTTACTCCCACTGAAGTCTTTCATAATCCTCCCGAAACACTTCTGTCTCAAATTTTCTCTAAATTCTTCTAACTTCTCTACCTAATTCTCTCTTTCTTTCATAATAACCAAAAGAAAACCATGTCTTCATCTTCTTCTCCTTCTCAAAATCGAGCCCTTGTTCCTTTAGAGGAGCTGTTGGATAGGGCTTTTGACACCTTTTTTGGTCGTGGGACTGACTCCTCCTCCTCCACCAACACTCAAGAAATTGATTTGGGATCCACTACTGCAGACATTGTTCGTTCCATTCTTAACTTCTTGAACGATTTCCGTTCAAGCCAAAGAATCGAACTGAGATCGGTCTTGGGGATACGTTCCCTAATATATGAGACCTCTCTTCATCAGATCTGCCTCGAATGCCAATGGGGTTCTGAGGTGGAAATTTCTACGCCTCGGAGAATGCCAACATTGCTCACCATGCCCTGGCATGTCTATGGTTTATACCTACCCCTTCACCATAGGCTTTACTTTTCTAGTCCACGAGGTGATCGAGGCATTCTGTCACTGTTATCAAGTATGCATTGCTCAAGTGGCTCCTCAAATCTGGAGGATAGTGCGGTGTATCCAATTCCTGGCAGACCAGGTCGGGCTCCCCTTTACCCTTAATCATTTGGCTCCCCTTTACCCTTAATCATTTGATTCACCTGTACTCCCTTCGCCTGTTCCGGGGAGGAATGATATACTTGGCATCCCGAGTTTCTCGAGGCCTTATCACCAATCCCGAGGAATACCACGACTATGGTTGGTACGATCAATTTGTGATGGTGCGTACAGGTCTTCTACACCGCGCATCTGCTGATCCTTTCCCTGAATAATGGAACCCTGCCCATATGTATCTATAACACTCAGTAAATCTGAGTTTGGTGCGAATGCGTAAAACTAGTATTAAGATGATATTTTAGCTATATGAATCCCTTCTGGATGAATTCGGGTGATAAATAGTTGTTCTGAAGTCAAACTAAATAGTGAAGTTCGCTAGGGTTCTCAAACTCATCTAAATTTCGGTAGGTCAGACTTCTAGGTCAGTTTTGTGAAAATCTATTCAGAATTTAGGAAAAAATCTTCAATGAAAGTTTTAGATCTTTGAAATACCTTTCCAACAATATATGGTGTAGCTCAAGAAAAGCTCTGTGCTAGATGTTATGCCCATTTTACTAAAAATTGTTAGAGCAGTGTAAAAATTAGGCGTGTGCGTCGCCCAGGCCAAGTTTTCAGGAAACTCAAAATTTTGACAACGTTGAAATAGATATACCATATGTGTCACCCTGGGTGACGCCCTAGGTGACGCAGCAGGCCATTTTATGCCTGAACCAATTTTTTCCGAATTTTATAAAAGCCTAACTTCGTAAAACATTTTCCCACTTAATTTTGGTCGACTTTTTAAGAGAAAATAATCCTAGGGTATCCCCAAAACATATAAGGTAAGTTCTTTATCAATTCCCATCATTACTTTATCAATCTAATATCAAATTAACCTTAGTTCATCTCTCCAAACCCTAGATTCTTAGTTCATCTCTCCAAACCCTAGATTCTTGAAAACTCAAGAGAGGAGAAGAATGGGCGTGTAGAACTTCGTCTAAAAGGTATGAACTTCGGTTTTCCTGATTTAATTAATGACTTTTAGGCTAGTATAGATTATACTGCACGATTGGAATCCACTAATGATTCACATGAGGTTCAAGAACACGTTTGTAGGCTTAAAAAGCCCTAGTTTTTAGAAACGTAAAGAAAGTTCATAAAAACGAATAAAGCTTTAATATTTCTCATCTAAATCCATTGTAGATTGATTGTTGAACCTTGAAAATTCTGTTTTGCTAGATTTTAGCGAGATTTAAGGTGTGTTTCTTTTGAAAACCTTCTTTTGATGTATGTCTCTTTTTTAAAAATCCTTTTTGACTATAAAGGTGATTTGTATGTCTCTTTTTGAACATACTCTTTGAAACGAATTGTGTGACTTTGGTTGTGGTTTGTGTGAATGAGGGACAAGCCCACATTAAGCCTTGTTTGTACTATATTATATATACGTATTCATGATTGTTTTCCTCTCTGAGGGATGATTAAAGATTGAGATATAAAGCTTTGGTTTTGAACTCGAATTACCCTTAAGGGATGTTTAAGCTTGATATTTGGAAAGCTTGATTATCTCATGTGAATGCTCTATAAATGGATTGTGTTGAACGTGAAATTTGCTTAAAGAAGTGAGTCTATTTTTCTAAAACTGAAATGAATTGATGTAGCCCTATAATGGGAAGATGATCATAATCCATAAGCAACTATTTTTCTATCATGATATGACTTGTGATTCGGCTTCTATGCCATGATTGATGATTCGACTAATACGCATGGTTTGTATCTTGTTTGTGTTTGGGTCTGTATGGGCAAACTGTACTAGTCCATAGGACGATTAGCAGTTATGGATCCAAACGTATCGATACGAGAATTGATGTGTCTGTCCAGAGGACGATTGACCTCCGAGGCGTATAGCTCGATGTATCTATTGCTGTGTCAGTCCAGAGGATGATTGACCTCCGAAGTGTATAGCCTGGTACATCTATTTCTGTGTCAGTCCCGAGGATTATTGACCTCCGAGGAATATAGCCCGGTGCATCTATTATTGTGCTAGTCCAGAGGATGATTAGCCTCCGTGTTTTCCTAGCCCAGAGTATCGATTGATTGATTTTCTTGTGAGTGGCTTGTTTCGTATCTTGGAAGCTTGTGGGTGGCTTGTTTTGTATCTTTATTGCCTGTGAGTGGCTTATTGATGATAATGAACTTGTTTGCCTATGAGTGGCTTGTTGATGATCTTGAATTCATGATTAAAAGACTCAAATGGAAATAAATAGTATACTGAATCGGAAAAGATATATACTTGTCTCAATGGTTTTCTATTGATGAGTTTGAGTTGTACGATTGATCTTGTCTTTGATTTCAAATTATTCTATTGGAACTGTTTTCACTAATTGTTATTGTATTATTTTGTTATATTACTTATTATCCCCGAGACACTCACTGAGTACCCAGTACTCAGGCATACCATTGTTGTTTTTTATGGTATGTTAGGTAACGAAGAAGAGCAGGTTCGTGATACGCGTATGGAGTAGAAGAACTTGTTGTTTTCCAGACTTATTGGTAAGCCCACACTCTTGTTCGCGGGACACCCCATCTGTCTAGTTTTATGGTTTAAGTTTTCGGGCTGCGTCCCAAAGTTAGAATATTATTTTTATTTCTTAGAAGCTCCATAGATAGTTGTCAGAATTGTGGGTAGATTGTCGAAGTCTCGTATGACTTGTTGGGTGTTTTGCCACGTTTATGACTAAGTACTTCTATTAAACTTCTGCTGATTTGTTTTAAAGTATAAGTGTGCTTTCAGTTAGCCATAAATGATTGTTTTAAATAACTATTAAAAGACTAGTGAAAGAGAATAGATATTTATTGATTTTATAAGGTGCTTCCGGTGTTGTTCATAGCATCGGATTCCTGTTGCGCCCAGAGTGGGTTTTAAGGCATTACAGTATCCCTTCTTTGTATTATTTTGTCTTCTTTTATATTCTACATTGACAGGTGTTGCCTGTAACACCCGTTTCACTTTTCTCAGCGGTCCCAGTTGAGCAAGATTTCATGCCCAACCTCTTCGGTTGGGTGATGGGCATCGTGCGCGCATCCCCCGAGGTTGAGAGGACCTGGATGAGTATTTCTAACGACCGCTAGAGATGTAAGAACCATGGTAAGTTAGGAAAAAGCTCTGCAATTATCTTTCGCCTCCTTTCACCCTTCTTACTTCTCCACGAAACTTTCCTACAAGCTTTCCCGTTCGTAGATCATCGTCTCGAAGGGTCCCTTCTCGAGAGAAAGCTTGGACTAATATCGAGCTGGCTGTGGCCACTACCTCAGGTTCCCGCAAACGGAGATCCTCTAGTGACGCCAGCACTTCTACCTCAGAAGGGATAGGTTCTCGGGTTAAGACTCGCCGCAAGCTGGTCCAATATTGGTAAGAAGCCATTTAGGGGGTGTTCAACTTATATGGAGATGAAGAAGGGGCGGTAGCCAGTGAAGGTGCCAGAGGCCCATCTGCTACTGCTGAGAAGACTCGCCCTGGCAATTTCGGCCCTTAAGTTCGGCCGTCGTCTCCCGATAGGTCTCGCTTTAACTTGGAAGCATCCCTTTCTCACCTGGCCAAACTATTTCTTTAGGTACATAGTTGATCCCCTTTATGTAGGATTCTTATATTTTCTCGCGAAGCTCCGTGCATGATTTTTCACCCGTTGCTTACGTAGGGTCATGCTAGAATGGTTTTCGTCATTGATAGGGTCAGGAGCATGCCTCCCCCCACTAGGGGAGTTGGGGAGCGTGAAGTCCGAGAATTTGCACCTCCGTGCGGACTTGTCAAAAGTTGCGTCTCGCCATATTTTCGCTGCGGAGAAGTGGCGTGATGCCAAGAGAGCATTATCCGATCATGAGAGGGCTTTCCAGCAAGTGACTGTCGCTCATCAGGAGCTTCATGAAAGGGCGGCTCGAGCTGAAGCAAAAGGGGATATTGCTCGAGGCCGGGTGTAAGCGTTGGAAGCTTCCCAGGGGCAACTTTTGGCTCGTCTTAATCGGTTGTGACTTTGCCGGGGTGCTGATAAGAATGCGACTAATATCACCAAAGCCTTTTCCATTTTGAAGACCCAGGCAGATACTCTCCCGCTGGTTCTCGAGGGCCGCATTACAGACATTTCTTCAGCCCTGACAGACATTGAGGTAGATGTAGCTGCCACCGAGAAAGCTCTGGAGGACCTTCGTGATGAGACCTCCTCTGCCTTTGATGTTTTTGATGATTCTTCGGCTGGTGAAGATGCCTCTCCCCTTGGTTAATTTGTGACGACATTCTTGCGGGCCTGCGTGCCCTTTTAGGATACTAAGGCCTGTGTGCCACTTTTTTACTCTAGTTGTTGAATATTCGAGCTGGTGCGCCCTTTGAATGCTTGATGCTCGAGCCATTGGAATATTTTATTTTTTGTTTTCGTAATGACTGATGTTTACATGCTTACCATCATTTTGGTGTTCATTTTTACGCTTTGACATGCGTTTTTTTTGCAACAATCGTGATCACTAGTAATCTTGTTGGCTTTTATTTTTAACACTTAACCGTCAAGGCGTCTGTTGCGGTTCGCTTTTTACTAAGGTTAGGGCGTAAAAGGCTACTAGGAACTCGTTGGTGCTCTTTCGGACTTTGTTTTAAAAGAGTCGCCACCTAATTTTTAGGAAATTAGGAAAATCGATTTTGAAGGGTTTATTCAAATACCGTGAAAAAATCTTCGTAATCTAGAGTTCTAGGTAAGGGTTCTGATGATCCCCTGGGGAAGGTGTTAGGCACCCCATTATTAAGGATCCGTACTATATAGTTGACCTTCGAATTCCAAAGTCTGAGTATTTGCCTAAACTGTCTATTTTTTGTTTATTCCCGCATTTAAAGAAACTGTCATTTTTTGGAAACCGCATATCATTTTTTTGGAAATTTTTTGAATATGTCCCCCTTACATATGGGGTATCGTAGTTTTTTGATTTACGATATCCGTGTATAAATAGTCTCCTTTTATATATAAGGAGTATATTTTATATTTTTTCACAAATGGAGAGAAAGGCGAGATTCTTGATCTTTTCATAGGGTTAAATTCATGTTATACTCATACTTTGGCTCGTATCACTCTGTTTTTGGTACGTTCAGTCTTATCCAGAACTTTGTTTTACAATTGTTTTTTTTTTTTATGTTATAAAAGAGCGTTTTGCATGTTCAAAAGAGTGTATCTTAGCTGTATGTACTTGTATTTTATGGCCTTTTCTTAGCCCAAAGCTTTTAAAAAAATAAAGGACCGATTCTTACTTTAGTTTTCAAGAAAATGCAAGTCAAGTTTTGTCAAAATCTGGTCTGCTCTCATTTGAAAAAACTACGTTAGGAGTTGCTTAAATCTTTTAGCCTTCGGGAATTTTATACACGTTACATAAAAACCAAACTGTTTTGGGTCAAAATTCACCTATGGGCATTGGGCCCAAAATTCTGTTTCTTGAGGCCTTTATATAAAGTTTCCCTTTAAAACAAACTTAAATGAAACATGTTTGCATTTTTTCAGAAAAATAAAGGAAAAGAGTTGTCAAATTTTTTTTGAATAACCGATTTGAATTTTGTCAACACTAAACCATATTTGCCATTTTTAGTTTTGAAAGAGACTGATCCGTATTTATTTATGTAAAATAGTCTTGGAGACCCAGTTTTATACTTTATTTAAAAACGTCGGAGTTGATCGTTGTTTTGAAAATTCGCTTGGGGGACCTAAAGTCATCTAAACGGCATAAGAACCGTTATCCTAAGACGACTAATTCAAACCATAAGGTTACAATATAATATGAGTTTAATACAACTTTTAC
The DNA here is from genome assembly GCF_029784015.1 of Lycium ferocissimum. Classification (NCBI taxonomy): domain Eukaryota; kingdom Viridiplantae; phylum Streptophyta; class Magnoliopsida; order Solanales; family Solanaceae; genus Lycium; species Lycium ferocissimum. Next base: position 55,564,258 of record NC_081345.1, on the reverse strand, counting down.
AAATACATTGAATTAAACATATATATAAAAAAAAATGACGAGGAGAGATAGACTAGGGGCGTACCAAGCCCCTAGTTGGCCGTTTTCACCCATGGCTGGGCCTTCTGCGCGCCTTGGTATTATTTTCTTCGCGGACTCGATCCTAATTTGAATGGAAGTCCTATTGGGCCTTTGGCCCACCAGGGGCTGGTTTGGACCCAAGCGGTCATGCAAGTGAGGAGAGGGGAAAGAAGAAAGGGACCCGGTTAGTTTATAAACACTGAACTTATCACTGAAATAATAAAACTATACATATAGGCTTGATGTTGCACAAGTTCCAAGGGGCTTCTAAGATCCCCAGGCATGGCTAACACCAAGAAGGCCTGGATGACCCCGAACTACCATAGTTTATCCTTAACCAATGCATTCCAAACAAGAGAGGAAGAGAGTATAGACTTGGAGGTGGTAACAGATTTCAGGCAAACTCCTAAACAAATAATAGCCCAAATACCATACTCTAAAAGAAGACCAGGGAGGGCTTCACAGATAGCCCAGGCTTATGACCATGTTTAAAAATTTTAGAATAACACATTTAGAATTGGCATCCTTTAAACCTTATTCCTCTTTATTAACTTGAACACACCACAAACTGGTACATGAAGCAGGACCCTTAATTAATAGACAAGTAAGCTTAAAGAAAACTTTTTAAGGGAGGGAGGTCTTAATGGACAAGTCATATGTACACTTCAACCAAACAGACTTACAATAGTCTTGGTTCCTAAAAGCATTCTTTCAACATATTTTAAACTACTCCAAGGCCCTTTCCCAAAGCACAGAAGGGGAGGAAGAGAAAGGCAAGAAATGAAATTATAGCATGACCACAGTTTTGGCAAACAAAGAAAACCAAACATAAGGGATAAGCCTAAACCAATAAACCAGGTGGCAGGTCTTAGCCATCAGTCATGGATGAAGTAAGTTAGAAAAAGTAGACAAAGGCATATGGCCAACAGCAAAGTAAATGGCACACATAACACACTTGACCCTCAGTTTCTCACAGATGGGCTCAGGTCCACATAACATAACCATTAGCCCCATTTTCCCTTTACACACAACCAATTTCAAATCAGTGAGGCTCAGGAAAACCTACCAAATCTTTCAGACAGAAGGGATTTTGTCACGACCCAACCCGCCATGACTGGCACCCAACTAAATCCTAGTAGGCGAACCAACACACAAGACATCTATCCATTCAAAATCGTTTTTATATTAACCAAGCTAATTAGTTATTACTCATTCAAACATCAAATGAACAAAATAAGTCATGCCATTTAATACTGAAATAAGTGTGGAAGTTCTAACTATTACAAAATTCCCAAAATCTGAAAGTCATCGTACATGACTCTAATCTAGAACATGTCTAAGAAATGAAATCTGACTAATAAATATCCGTAATGTCTAGAGTAAGAAAAGACATCATAAGAATAAGATCTTCAGGCGGCCTGGCATGGAAAGAAGCTCACCCTGAATCTATCAGCAAATGTCCTCCACGCTAGATGTGAGGGTGGGTAGCAGTCTTCGTATCACAATCTGCACTCAAAAGAATGCAGCAAGGTAGTATCAGTACAAACAGTATGTACCGGTAGATATCATAGGCCGACTAAGATTAGTATCATGCATAATTCATAAAATCAATAGAATAAAGGCCAAACCCATCGACAGACACCTGTGGTCGTTCATTTCTTTCACTTGAACACCTAAAGTGACCCTTATTCCATTTAGACACTTCAGGTGGGTCATTCCTATTCCACTTAGACATTTTTTACACCGTTATCGGAGCAAAACCAACACCAAAGGGGGCGCCACCTCATTGCACATCCAACCAGCCTAAAAGCCCTAATTTTTAATGGTCAAAACTCCACGAATTTACAAATTAGTGAATTTACAATTAAAATGAGTTGATACAATTTAATTGAGTTGGCACAATTTAAATGAGCTGGCACAATTTAATTGGCCAGTTAATCCACGTAGGAGACATCTGGTGTTGGTTTTGCTCCGATAACGGTGCAAAAAGTGTCTAAGTGGAATAGGAATGGCCCACCTGTAGTGTCTAAGTGGAACAAGGGTCACTTTAGGTGCTCAAGTGAAAGAAGTGGTCGACCACAGGTGTTTGTCGATGGGTTTGGCCTAGAATAAACAAGCCAGTCAACAGACATGAATATCAATAAACCGCAGCAAGTCAACCAAGGATAATCACAATCAAATCACCAAGAATGTCAAGAATCATAATCACGTAAGCCACAAAAGAAATAAGTTTACCACAATGACCACACTCACTGTACACACATGCTAACTGATGTCATTGCTCAATAGTTATGACCTGCAGGGGACCCATGGTGTCCATGTACCACTTGTTTTGGAATACTTCTCGGACCCGAGCACAAACCTCTGCTCCAAAATGAACCTCGAATGCTGGACATATCAACGTACCTCTCATTTTCGAAACTAACCTCGGACCACGAGCCCATAATCTAGGTCACATATGTGCCTTCACATACCTCTTACAGAACAATGTTTCTTACCTTCTCAATATCAATACTCAAATCATCATTTCATGTCACAATACCGTCAAAAAGATCATATTAGCTTCTCATCACAATACATTCACTGCAGAATCAACACACAGGAATAGTGGCACGAAGCCTACACAATCACTCAATCACAATCACATAGGAGTTTAGCCACACAATATCATGCATGAAAACTAGACATGCTTTCTCCTAAAGAATTCACAAGCATACAATCAACTAACTAAAGTCTAACTCAAATAGACCATAACCTACCTCAATGTAGAGATGGGACAACACAAGTCACTCCGCTACATCCTTTCCTTTCCTTAAAGCCTCAAAACTCTCAACGACTAGAAATAGAAGGCTGAATGAGTCATAATTACTCAAATCACAAGTACCAATGCAAGAATACCCTTCCCTTTACCCCATTCCAAGGGGTGGATGATTTTCTAGGTGTTAAGCAACCTATCAAGGGCCTTAGTAATCATTAATCATCAATTTATAACAACATTCTATTAATATTCGCACAACAAGCAGTTTTTATGGTCAAGACACCATTTCTTATAGAACCCTAGGTATCCATTCACTTAGTTTTATGACTCTAAGTGTTCAATTCATGATTAAGAGAAACTAACTCCAGTCTTTAGATGATAACTAAGTGATAATAACTATAACCCATCAAGTTTAGGAGGTTTATTAATATTCTAGGATTTCTATTTCAATTTCACCATTAAAGACTCACGAAGGAGATAACAATCATGAGGGAGAATGGAATGATAGAATGGAATAGATGGAACTTACCTCTTAAGAGTTTCTTGCCCTAGCTTGGAATTTCACCCTAGGTGCTTGTTGGGAAGTGTGTTGGTATTTTGTGAATAGAGAATATGAGACTGAGTATAAAAATTTCGGGCCACTATTTTCCGTCGACAGCTACAGTGGTCATCACGCCGCTGCAGCGGTCCCGCTATAGCGGTCACGGACCAAAGGAAATTCGTTTGACCGCTATGGCGGCCTGTCCACCCCTATAGCGGTGCTGCCATAGCGGTCCACCGCCCGCCACAGCGGCCACCGAGGACATGGATGGCCGCTGGCACCGGTCAAGCCACAGCTATAGCGGTAACGCCACCGCGGTACCTCCACCGTCGCATCGGTCCATTTTAGGCAGTGAGCTCGACTTTTTGACCAGTTTTTCTCCCTGTCACCTAAAATTTCATCCAAGACCTCAAAAACACAAAACAAACATGTACATATACATAAAGACGCCCTACGAATCTACCCGTGGCCTCGAAATTCCCAACGGAGTTTTAATTTTCTACATCACCCCCTGATGGACTCAAGGAAATCAAGTAACAACCATAAATAAGTCAAGTTACAGCTCATAAGCTTACACGATTGAGTTTCTACTGGTTAATTCTACCCTTGGAAAGATTACATTTCGTGGGGTGATTCTATATTTCCCATAACGACCGAAAGGGTCGTTACAGATTTTCAGAGGGGCAAGGTGGGAATCACATACCCCTCAGACTTGACCAGTATTGACAGTAGCTTATTTGGTTCTAGGTGTGCCTTTCCCTCCCTATTATACATAGTTAAGCTGTTCCAAAATCACCTTGTACCTTTGTGTGTCCCAAGGCCATGAAAAAGAGTTCTAAAAGAAAAGGATGTGATCTCAGGATAAGGAAAGGGGAAGCAAGATAGGGTGGGGTCATCACCTCCCTATCTCCTCCCTCCCGAATCTCCTTTTCGACAAAGGATCACGGGTTCCACGGTCATTACCTCCAGTTCATGCCCAGGCTCACCTTCACTCTTCTAAGACCTCTTTCCTCTCCTTTATGCCCTCCCCCTTATACTCTAGTGACTCCACTAAGGGCCATGGAAGATCTAGGACAACTTAATTATATCACACAGTTTCCAAAATGAACCCAAAAGCCTTTTTATCAAATTCCCTTATGAGTACTGGAAAACAAACACACCATGGGCATATAACAAATGACAATCAAACTAGTTTTTCCTAACAACTTCAAACTTAAAACCAAGATCATAGAAAAGTTCTTGTTTTTTACCACATTGTATTTCAAAGGAAAGAGTACACATTTTCTTTTCTATTAGGATCAGACCCTATAAGGAGACTATCAACAGACTTCCACACCACTATTTTAGCCTTATCACCATTCTTTTTTGAAAGAATTCATCTCTCAATATCAAAAGGAAACACCACAGTGTCCAGAAAAGACCACACAAGGACAGTAAGCAATATTTGTAACAAAGATACCAAAGATCCTATCATCCTTCCTTCTTTTATCCTTTACTTACCTATCATTGTAACTAGGTGGCAAGTTCTAAAAAAAAAAAAGGTTTTCCTGTACACAGACATGGCCCATGGGCCACACACACATGCATACGCTCCTAGCCAAACTATCAACCTTAAAATCCTTCATTTGCCCCTTGTCATCAGAACAGCCATATTCCTTTTTCTAGGTGAGAAACAAACAACAATTACCTCTTAATCAACCTATTGGACTATGTAATTTGCCTCTTCTTTTTATTAGGCATGGGCCATCTTATAATTGCCCTGAACCTAGCTTATTATAGCAACCTTAAAAAACTTTTTAGACTCAAACACATCACAACCATACACTCCATATGTTCTACTCAGAGATAGTCTAACAAATTCCCATATTTACCACAAACAGGACAACCAAACAAGAAGCAGAGCTAAGTGAAGTACCTTGGTCAAGTTAAAACCCTTCCCCCAGAATCACCTTTTAAAACCTTTGTTTCAATATATATTATTGTAGCCCCAAAATGCCAAGTTTTATCAAGTAAGTAAGATTTAGGTGAGACAACGGGAATTAGGCCAAACAAGTTGCTAAGTCAAACAAATGGAATTCCATAAAGAGCACACAGTACATTTTTGCTTTTTTAGAACCAAAATACCATCAGAGAACAGACATGATCTGGCTAGGTCCAGCACATGACAACTTCAACTTTCAAACAAACCAAATTATTTAAGAGAAGACAATGTAATGACCAGACTAGGTCCAGTTCTTCTTAGACTTTCAATCTTTCCAACAGGTACATGATCAGGTGAGACACTAACAACCAGGCTAAAGTACAACATAATGAGCCTTCTTGTTTCTTGACACAAACCACATAAAACAAGCAATAATCAGGTTGGGTTCAAACATAAATAAGCTTGACTTTCCCATGACACTTAACCATATGAGACAAGCAATAATCAAGTTGGGTTCAACACCACAAGACTTGACTTTCCTATGACACATGTGCTTAAGCAGGACAGACTATGATCAACTAGATTCAAGACATCAAAATCCCAACCAACATATACCCCTATAGAACAAGCAATGACCAGATTAGGTAACTTACTTCAGACAGACCTCTTGACCCCTCCCTTAATTATCCTCCAAACCAAGACAAACCTCCAAGTGATAAATAACAAGACATAAGGCAAATCAAGTCATTCAAAAGAGCTTGTGACTTCAAAGTAACCCCATGAACCTATTTTATTACATGAGACACATAAGACTGGACCACTCATGACTTTAACAGACCCGTCTTGACCCTAATTCATAACACAGGACTTATACCAAGCAATACATTAAGATAAAGTACAACCCAAACCCTTACATAAATCACTTAAAGATGTTTAGACAGTCATGATAAAACAGGAAAGTCCAGAGGAAAATCCATATTAGATAAACCCCCTCAACTCAAACTATGGTCCCAAGCCATACTTAAAGGTCCTTAATCACAACTGAACAGCCAAAGGTACAAGCAGGAAAAGCAAATGGAAATATAAGTGAGGCGGGTTCATCAGCTTAATGTTATAGCCTAGATTAGGTGTAAGGAAAAGAGAGCAACTGTTACGGTTCACTTTTACATGGGTTGAGGCATAAAAGTTACTACGAGGTTGTTGGTGCTCTAAATGAATTTTAGTGTTTTTTAGAGTCGCCACCTAATTTATTGAAGGAAAACTAGGAAAACTGGGTAAAAGATTTTTCTAGCAAGAGAGAAATCTTTTGGTACCAAAGTTCGAGGTAAGGGTTCTGGTGATCCCCTAGGGAAGGTATTACGCACCCTAGTATTAAAGATCCGTAGAATATGGTTGACCTACGATCTTCAATGTGTGATTAATGTACTTATTTGTTTAAAAGTGTTTTATTTTTCCGCAAAAATGTCATTCATATCCATATCATAAATTTCAAGAAAAATTTGGCAAAAATTCCCCTTAGAAAGGGGTTTTTGGGTTTTGAAAATCCACGTAAGTGTTCATCAACTCACTTTATTGCCGGACGAGGACACACCCGGGATTTCTCCCGAGTAGAGTCGCTACTATTCTAGTCCTAATAAGATGAGTTTAGTTCTTACGGGTTCTTATTTTTTAAGAAAATATGGAGTATTCTCCTATATTTATACATATGTATATATAGGTATATGTAAAAAGAAAGTCTCTTTAGGTCCAAATTTTATCTTTTTGAAGCCCATAAGGTCCAACTATTTTCAAAGTCCCAAAGTCCATCATACCTTTATTTGGTCTAAACGTATTTCCCTTTGTTTTCAATCCACTTGTTTTTGGCCTTCGAGGCCCAAATCAACCTTTATTTTTCTTATCAGATTTATTTGTTAAACTTACAGTTCATTTCCAGTTTTTAAAACGTACCAATTCTTTTCAAGATGTCCGAACCAAAAAGCAATTCCTTGAGTTTTGCCAAGAACTTATTTCAACACGGTTTTATTTCCAGAAAAAATGTCAAACAAATTCTTTTTAGAATCACAAATGATGTACAAAAAGTTTCACTACTTTACCATTTTGAAGAAAAACATTGGCCATTACTCCTCTTCCTTGAAGTCAACAAAAAATCCCATTTTTTAAATTCTTTGCCACAAACAGTGACACTTAAAACAATTTGAAGAAATTAATCTAAGTTTGATTTACCACGTGAAAATTTGATTATCATCCTAGTTTTAGAAAAAAGGTTTAGCGACTTTCCTAAAGCACTAAACATTGATTTCCTAGGTTCTACACATGCATAGGGTTCCAATATTTTTGCAAGAGTTTTTACAAGTACACATACATAAACAGATAGGAAAATAAAGGAAGAAATCTAGGCTAGTGGGCCTACCAAGCCCACCAATAGACTATTTTCATCCATAGTTGGGCCTTCAAATAATTTAGCTTCCCTTTCTAATGCTTCAGCGGACTCGATTAGCGGGGGGGGGGGTTGGGCCTTAGGCCCAACAAGTAGTGACGCAAGAGATAGCCAGAAGGGCCCAAGATTGGTTCCAATGAAACATACAAGAAGACTAGGATTAGTACTTGTCCAAGTTAAAATACTGAGTCACACAAAACAACTACATTCAAACCAAAACAAATGCACAAGCTAATAAGTAAGTCAATAAAATGATAATGTAATTTCTTGGTACAAACCAGTGTAAAGCCCAAATGATAAAGAAAACCTCAAAGCCCACATATGCTATTTAACCAGATTCAGAAGAAGGAAAAACATCCAAGCAAAGTTTGTTTAAAAATACAAGAGGAAATCCCACTAATTAAAACAATCAACCCAAGAGACTTAACTCGCACAGTGCAGACCCATATTTACAAAGAGCAGGAATGATATACCTTAAGTATACTAAATATATTCACTTCTATACACCTGTGAGGGTATAGAGGTGAATATACTCTGTATATTTTGGTATATCACCTAGTGTACATGGAAGAAAATTAATATATTGAGAGGAAATGAGGAGAAACAAACTATTCCAGTCTCCCTTTAACTTATATAAGCCCATAGTAACAGATTCAGAGCCCAGAAATAAAGGGTGTTGACACCTAATTTTCACCGCATAGGACGCGTATTTTAATTCTCAAAATTTCTGAGTTAAAGATGGAGCGAGGATGCACCTTCAAAATTTAAATTTCAAAATTCTGAGAAAATTGCAAAAATTGACATTTAATTATTATTCCGTAAAAATTGATAATTGCAAGGAAATTATGAGTTATTTACTTTCATAAATATAATTCAAAAAGAAAATGTGTACCCTGCTCCGTTTAACTCGGGAATAGTGTTAATTAAGACGGTGCATGAATTACTATTCATTTAGACCGCGTTTTTCACATTTTTAAATATTCTCCGAAACTATCTCAATATTAGGCTTGTCTTGAAGCTAATTTTTTTTTAACTTAAAACATAAGAAGGCCTCTTTAAACTATGGGGAGGGGTACTAGAAAGGGAAAGGGCCAAAGTTATCATTTGATAACTTTGACCCCATTTTTGTTATTTTGTTAGTCACGACCTCTCTTCATCATCCTTTGAGACAACAGTGGAGACTGACCTAGGGTTTCATCGCGGTTCGATTACAGCCTTTTCCATGGCCGTTTTGGGCTCGATTTTTGGGGGGTTTTATCCTCATCATTTGTTCTACTGATTGCCAGGTTTAATTCGATTAAAATTCATATTTTGTTCCTAAAATCAATTAATTCTAGGGTGTTACTCAGGCTATGTTCATGGTAAGGTTGCCATGGGTGGGACCTCGAGTCCTTGGCCATCTTGTGCACCCTACCACACTTGAACATAACCTAGGGGAAATTCCCTAGAAATCCCATCCCATTTGAGTATGATTTTAAGGATTCTTATCTGTTTAGTACTATTTGTTACCCTTTGATTTGTTTTTATTTGTCCTATGTAATGACTAGGTGTACTATTCGGTTACTTCCAAAATTTTAGGGATTTTGAGTTGGATATTTTGTACAATTTGGCTGGATTTTTGTTTGTATGTGTGAGGTGTATAATTTATGATTGGATAATGGTACTTTCTGTACAATTTTGTTACAAAATTCCCTTATCCTATATTGCATTTTCGAAAAAATTTGAAGTAAGGTGGGAAAATCCGTTTTGATGGAATTTCTATTCCTTTTTTATCCCTAAAACCTACTTGGAATTGCTATAAATAATCGGTCTTGTGACCGTTTCAAGGATCCCAATTTTTTTTGCTAAAAAAAACTCTAAGTATAAAAATCCTATAAATACTACTATACTAAACGACAATATTCATATACTATATATACTACACTAATATACAAAACAATACTAATATACTATCTTATAAAGCATATACCATTCTAAAGAATACGACTACTTCACTAAAAATTGCAAAAAGAAGTTGTTTTAAGGTCTTTGTTGGTGGTTGGTGTTAAAGCTTGACCCAATCTCCCCTTTGACCTTTAAGTTTCCCCAACAAAAGGTAACATTCTTTGTTTTTACCTCTTCCTTACTCTGTCCAAGTTTATTTTGTTGAAAATGTGAGCTTGTTTGTTATTTATTTGCTTGATTCATGTGTAATAGAGTAATGTTTGCTGTGATAATGTTGTATTTCTGCCATTAGTTGACTGATGAGGTTTTTAAAATGACTAAAAAGGTAAAGAATGGAGTTTGGATAGCTTAAAGTTACTGTTCCATTGCTGTTTTTGCTTCTAAGACTTGTTTAAAATTATTTTGATGCCTTAAAATAGCATGTTGGTTGTGCTTAATGATGTTATGAAGGTAAAAGGGCTTAAAATAAGGAAAATAATTAGTCTGATCCTAATATTATAGCTTTCAGTGACTTTTAAAGATGTTATAATGATTACAGTAGTGGAAAAAGTGTTTAAAAGGTTTAAGAGGTTCATTATAGGTTAATAAGTTTTAAAATAAGTAAAAATGGATGAGGGTTTAAACTTTCATTGCTTGATACCTCCTGTTTTGTCAAAATGAGGGGTTAGCGTTCATCTTCGCTTTGTTTGGCTGGTTCTAAAGCCTGCTGTTATCTGAATGTCAGTAGCACCATTGTGAGTGTTTGATTTACTGTTTAGTGCATTAAGATATTTCTTGAGGTGCTAGCCTAGTATATTTGTTCATTTTTGAGACTGTCTGATTGGTAATGCTGGGTTCGTGGCCTTTTTTTACTATGAATATATGTCTGTAGGGTGGTATTCAACAAACTTAAGCTTGGTGTGGTTACATCTTGTTGGTTCTGAGAGTTTCCTGCTTTTCCTTGAGTGTTTCTATCATCATTTTTTTGGATTGACTGTCTCTTGTAGTCTCATGTGAATCTGTCAAAGCCTATTTTTACATAAATGATCCTGTACATGTCAAATATTTGTTTTAAAAAAAAAGCATATGATATTTATAACATGGCATCCTTGTCAACACTTGTTGTTTTGAGGGAAAATCTGAGAGGTTTACTCTGTGTTTGATCTTGTATGGCTATGGAGGTCTTTCTGAACTACAAAAATATATCAAAGCTCTTTAAAAAAAAAAAAAAAAAAAAAAAAAAAAAATCAGAATCAAGAGAAAGGTTATTACTGGTCATATAACTTGCTTACTTGTTTTGATTTAAAGGAAACTTGCATTAATACTCTATTCTTGCATTCAAAACTTATCTATATGCAATCCTACTCCATTTAAGGTCTAGTTGGTGTTCTTGATACTTGTTAACTGCTTAAATGATGTTGTTTCTACTTACCTGTGGATTTGAAATGCCAGACATGCATCAAAGACTTTCTTAAAACTGAAAACTAGCTAAAAGAGAACTTGGTTGAGCTTGTAACTTGGTATTTAACTTGTTCTAAGTTGGTTTGCACTTCTACTTGGTTCTGGTATACAAAACTTGACTTCATTCACTCTTCTCACTCTTATTTTGCCTAACTTGTACCTACAATGGAATTTACTCTTCCTTATTGCTCCTGCCTATGCCATTTAAGACCCCTACTTGTCACTTGTGTGTTTTCTGTGCAAATTCTGCTAAAATGTATTAAGTGTGAACTATTTTAGGACCTTGCCCATGCTTTAATGAACCTCTCACCTGCCCATCTTGCTATCTTTGGACTTGTTGGGATTAAAACTAAGCTAGAATAACCATTGTTTTGCAAATTGGTTTCTGTGTCATCTTTGTTGACAACATATAGACTTAAAAATGGTTTTGGTGTCTGAATGTGTTCATCACTAGATATGTGTGCTTCCTGAATCATTTAGCCTTTAGTTTTACCCTTCCCTTGATTGTTGACTCTCTGAAACTGGAAATAGAAATACGATGATGTGTTTGTGTATCCTTTCCTCTCTTTGTGCTTTCTATAAACCCTGAGCCTATTCCCCTTGCTTTAGGCATTTCTGTTGATTTCTGGACATTACTATGGATTGATCTTATATACTATGACCTGACCTGTGACTTCTACATGAAACATTTGAACCATTGTTTGCTTTGTCCTCAACTGAACTCTTGACACAGACCACTATAAGTTATCTCTTTGACTTGTTGGATCATGACTAAACACGAAACTTTGAGTATACTTGATGCCATAAACTTAACACAAAAGAACCTTTGAGCCTATACTTGCACTCTGTGCTATCTGCTAAAGCTACTATAAGATTGGCCTTGTGACTTAAAACTATGAGATATACCATTGACATACTTGTGAAGTCTTACACTCTGTGTCATGAATTTGATCCGTTTGACATTTTGACTTACTAGAAACTGCTTGTGGCTGAATCTTCCCATCTAAGGTTTCTCATATGAAGTATGGACCTAAAATGAATTAAGTATAGTGTCATATTGAAGCTAAATGGTCTTTGCACACTTATGTCTATCCTGTGATTTGTTTTGTGAGCTTTGAAGTTTCTGAAACTTGTCTTCCAACTTCTGCTTGTTTTTTTAAGTGAAAGCATGTCTAATATTCCTTTGTTTGGCTCATTATGAGTAATATGAACACTTTAGGACTTGCATTAGAACCCCTTCACTGTATTGTGACATTGCTATAACTTGTCTACATATATGCCAATTGACATGTACCACGTTGGAGCATTTTCTCATTTTTTTTTTTTGTGTCCAGTGAACCTTCCTATCTTACTGTGTCATTTTCATCGTGGAGGACTGAGATGTGTTTATGTGTCTTTGTGTTTTACTGAGCTTAAAAAGTTAGAATTTGGGTATAATTACATGATATAATGTGAGTTTAGGTGGATATAAGAGGGTATTCCCCACTTGGAGGTTTTGCCCTCTATATATGAGTAGTATATCTTGTATATTGAGTTCTCTGCACTTAGAAAATTCCAGCAAAAAGCATGTATACAAGTGGTATACTTGTGTATATCATAGCCTTTATACTTGGTAAAATTTTAAGAGGGAAGAGGGAGTATATCAGTAGCATATAGGTGATATACCATGTATATCACACACTTATACTTAGAAACTTTTAAGGGAAAATGTTGTGGGCTTGTTAATGGGCCTGGCCTTGTGAATTGGTCTTTCGGTCAATGTTTACCCACTATTGGGCCATTGTCATTATTCAGATCAGTCTCTCATATTATTAGGCTTAGCCCAAAATGTTGTAATTTATTTTTTGGCTTTGTAATAATTATTGTAGTTTAATTTTCCATACTTAGTTTAATTATTGGATGTATACTAATGTTAAACATACCCTTTGCATCTTATACCCCTCAAAACCCATTGGTGGGTTTCCACGAGGCCCACCAATGTGTATAGATCGAGTCTATAAAATGGAGCACAATCTGGAGCAAACGTTGGACCCAAGGAACCAAAATTCCATATTCACTTCTCTATTTGGGCTTAGTCGGCTCAGATTCTCTATCTCTTTTAATTACGCATTTTTATTTGTGTGATTATTATGTTAATTGGAACCCTTATGAGATTGTCGTACTTTAAAGTCGCCAAAATGAGTTTACTACGAAAATCAAGATTAATTTTGGACTTTAAATGCAAATTGGGACTGATACGAAAATCAAGATTAATTTTGAGACTTTAAATGCAAATTGGGACTGATTTGATTAAAGGACCAAAACTGCCGACTTTGTAAAATGTGGGACTGATTGACTAAAACTTAGAAAAGCATAGAAATAAAAATGGACTATGTATATGTATGTAGAATATTATATGGACTATAATAGTGTATCTAAATTATTTTCTTAAAAACTATTTTCTTACATTTCGAAATATTTTTTCAAAACTATTTTTGGGTGAACTTACGTAGAGTCCTACTTAGGCTAAGAGCCTTCGGGTATTAGCCTAAGTGTTCTAGTCCGATACCCTAAACGCCCAATTTTGGGTAAAATCTTACCAGTTTTGATTCTTGAAACGTGGTATTTGTTGCAATAATGACTAATTTCTATTTGCGGAAATATAAAACAAAACTATTTTTATCACAACCAATTTATATCTACATAGACATACTATTAGAACCCGTAGGTCAACCGTATTTTACGGATCCTTAATAGCGGGGTGCCTAACACCTTCCCCGGGAGATCACCAGAACCCTTACCCATACTTTGGTTAGATTGGGATTCTTTTAAAACTTAACTGCTTTAAATGAACCCTTTTCGAACTGATTTTCCTAATTTCCTAAAAATTAGATGGCAACTCTAGAATAAAATTCATTTAGAGCACCATCCACGTAGAAGTATATTTTCTCCCTTTTCCCGGTACGATTGACAACCGTACTTCCCCGGGACACTTTTCTTTTTAAATGAGGCAAGTGCAAAACAAAAACATAAGATGACTTCCTTAAGCAAAAAAAAATGAACAATGCTAATTAAGTAATCACACACCATCATCAGCCAATGCACCATAGATTTACACACCCATGGAGAGATTAGAACAGCCCAAAAAGGAAAGCTCTTACCTTCTTGTTCCTGATGTCACACAAGATCGAAGGGGTTTCTAGGAACCACAGGCATGGTATATACCAGGGAAGGTTTGAGCTTCATCCCCAAGTGTTATTCTTGCCTCTCCACTTATGTGTTAGGCTCATAGTACTATGGGAGATGAAGTGTACATAAATTGTATGAACAAAACAGCCTCATAATCAATATGTCTAGGTATGTATTTCAACAGACTTAGCTATATTATCAATCATTAATATCCTTTTAAATTCAAAGTGGACTAATGACAGGTCTAAGTATTTCTATTACACAGTCATGACAAAAGCAAGAGAGAAGCTGCAGTTATGAATACAGAACCAACATATCTAACAACATCAACACTTAACCAATTCAAAGAGACATTCTCCAAACAGGCACCACAAAACATACAAATGAATTTAGGTAGTGAATAATTAACCTCCCAAGAGAGACAATTAATAGCCATGAAGTGTCACACACAAGTTATCCAGTAAACAACAGTTTCCAGAACAAGTTCATCTCCCTAAAGAAGTCAAGTTTTAAAATCAACTTTTACTTGTCAACATGAGAAAGTATTAGGACTATTGTATTCACTTAGTAGGCTTTAATGTACTCAAGTGGACTGCCCAGATATTCATTTAGTTATCCTTGTAGTGAACTAGCAAGACACAGTTTTGAGGCCAGTATTTCATGAAGGGCAAGCATGTGTTTCTTTACCTTAGTGAATAGGTGAAACCACTTGAGCCAAACAAAGTGATTAAGCATGCCACATAGCAAGTTATTAATTACTTAAGTTAGTCTATCCTAAAACCAATACAGTAGATGAATTTACCAAAAAGAGGTTTAACAGTCTAAAAAATGTTCCAGTTTTTTGAATCCACTAATTCCAACTATAGATTGAACACTTCTGCCAAACAAAGATTCTCAACACAAAGAGCAGACCAGAATCTAAGAGCATATTTTAAAATCCCAACAGATCAACTTTCATCCAAGACTGTTTTTAAATCTCTTGTAACAGAAAAAGAATGTAACCAGACACAAGATCAAGCAAAGGAAAAAATGACCAAGTAAGTTAAGAATAAATGCCTCACCCTTAAGCAGTGTCCCAAATAAAAGGAAGAATAACATGGATTTAGTTTTAAGCATGGTTCTTTATTAGTCTTCAAACCCCTCCCCCCCCCCCCCCTCTTTTTTTTTTTTTTTTTTTTTTTTTAAAGAAAGTAGGACTTAACCAGAAAAATATTGCATATTCACTTGTCCTCAAAGTGTTGAGTGAATCATGTAAACAAGCACAAAACTAGACTCAAATTAAGGAAAAAATAGTGGCTATTCAGGAGCTAAGTTGAATCAAACATCAAACAGGACTGGTCTTTAAACATGATAAAAAACTCCAACATATAACTTTGAATCCATCAGGTGTTTAAACTTATCTATTTACCATTTTTTAGTCACTTAGTTAAGCAGTAAACTTTACTCTCCCTTAAACATAATGTGACAGCACCAAACCTCTTCTTTTTTTAAAAAAAAAAAAAGATTTGAAATCAAGTGTATTCCAGAGTCACAAACAACCATCATGCCATTTAAACATAATAGAAGATGATGGGCATGAGCTAGCTAAAGAAGAGAGGACTGATGACACCCCTCAGATTCAACTAAGGCTCAGATTAGTATGCCTTCTCAGGCTCATAAACTAACAAGTAATTAAGATTTTATACTACAAAACAATTTTACATTTAGTTATATTTAAAGCCAACAAAATCCACAAACTGGGATAACAATAGGCTAATCATAGCACAGTACTTTTATTCACAATATAGATGATTCAATTTTAGTTAAGTAAACCCAGATTTCATGAATGATTCCACTTAGAGCAGACCTAATCCTATTAAATAAGCAAGAAAACTATAAACCAAATTACTACTTTCTAATCACAGGGGCACACTAGCTAGTTAGCATAGCCATTATCCAAACACCTATCTAATGAACTTATAACAATATCTAAACAGGAAATCAAGTAGGAGAAAAAGAAACAAGATCAAGCAGACTCTAAGTTATGTCACATATGACTGACCAGGGTTGACCAAATACAATTTTCCCTTAAAAAAAACTCATTACCAACTAATTCTTGAACACATAGGTCAGACTCAAGCTATCATGACCAGAAAAAACATAGCTCAACAAGAAAAAACTCAAAACAACTGATCACGGAAAATAAAGCACATATTCGCATGATTAACAGGTTGCTTACCTATAACTTAATCAAAGACATACAAATAAGTTCTTAAAATCTACATAACTAATCTTCCAAATGCACATGAGGCTAAACAACTACAGCACTAAGCAAAAAAAGATTAAACTAAACGAAACTAGCATTTATAAAACTAAAGACATCACAAATAACCCAAACATCAAACCGTACAAGCATAGAATATGAACGACTAAAAGATAAACTAAAAGGACTAAAAGGAAAGAAAGGTCACCCTTTTAATGCGCAGCCTAGCCAAGAATAAACTTGAAGACAATTTTCTTCGACCCTCAGCCACACAGCAAGCACAACTAGTTTAAATGTTTTTTGGCTAAATTGAAAAGATCAAGGTTTCAAGAAAACTTGCCAAAACCTTAGTTATTTCGACTTTATATGCAAAATGATATGATTTTTTCAAATTGCCTTTTAAAATCTTTTTTTTTTTTCAATCTCTCCCCCTCCTTTCTTTTTGCGAAATGAAAGTCTTATACAGAACCCAAATCTGAAAAAATCCCAATCTCACACTCGATGTGGGACTTTGCAAACTTTCAAAGGATTGCTTCTAAAATTCAAATCAAAGGTCGAGATTCAAAGCTCAAACGCATGGAGGGTCAGATTCGACCCAGAGCGGGTCAATCTCTTTGGCTCCTTATAAGCCAGTAGAAATTCCCCAATTCAAATCATAACAAAATAAAACCAATTAAAGCTTAACATTCAGAAAATGCAGAAAAGTGAAGAGAAAAACAAAAGAAATTACCTTCTAAGGTCGTGTTTGGCGAGTTTTGGAGATGAAGCATTAAATGCTTGCTCGATAAAGGTGTTGTACACCCGCAATTTTGCCAAAAAAGGCGTGCCTGATGCAGGAGAGAAAAGGGAACCAAGCGGCGGCGCTAGGGTTTCTCATCAAACCCTTGAGAAAAAAAGCCTGAGATGTTAGCCCTAAATATGGGCGTGGTGGGTCGGGTCTGGCCCTTCATTGGGCTGGACTCGACTGATTTTTTTTTTAAAAAAGAAGGTGCCCAATTTCGATGTATATATACATGATATATATGCATATACATGTGTATTGCGTATATATCATGTATATATGGATGGGTATGCAAGATTTTTAATAGATAGCCCCATTTAAAAAGATGTCCATTAAATAATGAAGACCCATTTAAAACTAATTAAAAGAGATAATAATAAAATAATCCAGATAATAAAAGTAAGAGATAATAATAAAAAGTAACTCAGATAATAATAATAATAATAATAATAATAATAATAATAATAATAATAATAATAATAATAATTATATAATAATAATAATAATAAAAGGTGAGAGATTTTAAAAGAGATAATAATAATAGTAATAATAATAATAATAATAATAATAATAATAATAATAATAATAATAAAAGTAGCTAAGTTTTCTTTTTTCTTTTCTTTTTCTTTTTATCAAAAGAGCTTAATTAAATTTGGCCGGTTACCTTAATTGGCCAATAATTAATTACGTTAATTAAAGTCGCTTAATGACAATTTTAAAATTAATTACACTTAAAACTCAATTAATTATGATAAAAATCCAAATTTGATTAAATGGAAAATGAGGGGCAAAATGTTCAACTTACTTAATTAATCAATTTTCCTTGAATTTAAACAGAGTAAATTCTTTGCAAACTGCTAATTTAACAACTTAGACAATTAAATGAAGTAATCATGGAAATTGTCACTTTCTTCTTGGTTAACTTTAACAAGAGTGTAATAATTGTAAAAATACTTAAATTAATTCAATATATTATAGAAATTATCCTATCAAACAAAATTGGCAAAAATATAGCCGGAAGAAGTTTTTAGAAAATTATTTTGACTTTCTAAAAAACATATTTCCCTCTGTCTAATGTTTCAAGGACTCTGGATAATTAAAGTAAATTATAGGAGGTCAAAAATTAGGTGTCAACAGCAACTAGTCACAAAGCATGAATAGAAGTCCAGACTAAGAAGCTGAGTCAAAACAAACTATCAATTTGAAACTATTCTATAACTCATATGAAACTCCCTAAGTAAGCAAAACGCAGACAAGATCAAGAGGGAACCACAATAAGCATATCAGGTTCTGAGTTTTGTCCTAAACTACCAACAATTATCTTAACCAAGTAAAACATGGACATAAACTGAAAAGAAGGGAACAGACCAGCATATGGACTCAGACATCTATCCTAAACCCCACACACACACACCTTAACTAGGTATAGTGCAGACAGAACCAAGATATAAAGGATGACAAGCTAATACACTAACTCAAATCCTATGATAGACCATACAATTAATGCTACCTAGACATCACACAAAACAGAAGCTAAGCATAAAGAACAATAACTACTTAAGCTTTATCATAAAATCTCACATATTCTTATTAACCAAACACAACATAAGCAGAATCTAAGCATGAAAACAATGAACTAAAAAGCTAACTTAAACAGAAACTTATTAACTAAACATGACATAAATGTAAAGAATTAAACTAAAAGGTATTTACCTTTTGTGAGTGCAACCGGGGTCAAGCGATGGATTTGGAAGCCCTTGTGCTCCAACACCAAACTCAAACCACCACGAACACCACACAACAATAAAATATAAATTTTAGAACTAGGAAAAACTTAAAAAAAACTTAAGTTTGAAACAAAATTTTGACTTTGGAACTCTTAAGACTAAAAATAGTGATTTTCGGTCTCTTGGTGGTTTCCAACTTCTCCTCTCAAATAAATGGGGGTTTTCATTTATAGAAACCCCAGAATGGCTTTTAGAACTACCACCACCGATGTGGGACTTGCAAATCTTATGCAAGTCTTACTTACAAACTCAAATATACGGTCTAGATTCAAGGTGTAACAACGAAATCAATGACTTACAAGCCTCCATACCAACAATAATGACAGAAAAAATATAAAAAGAAGGGGATTGTACCTTTAAGGGCTTGTTCGGCCTAATTTTGTGGAGAGAAGGACGAAGCATTAATGGCTTCGCCTTCTCTCTTCACGCCACAAGTCAATCACGATGGGATGGGACCGAGAAAGAGGCGGGGTAGGTGGTGGAACAGGGGGCGGCGCTAGGGTTCTACCCCTAGCCGCCTCCCCTTCTCTTCTTTTGCCAATAGACCCTGGGGTTTCTTTTGTGAAACGGGTGGGAGAAGTATAATACTCCCCCCCCCCCCCCTTTAGCCTCTTAATGGACCGGGTCACAGTCCTTTGGTGAGCATTCCTTCCTTATTTTTCTAAAAAAAAATGCTAGGCCAATATATATATATATATATATATATATATATATATATATATATATATATATAGAAAAACAAACTAATAAATAAATAAAGAAAACTAATTATTGGTCCATCGGGACTTAAAATAGTTAAAATATGACTCATAAATAAAATAAAATCATTTTGCGAGATAATTGGTCTTGAATGGGAGGAGTATAATACTCCCCCGCTTGAAATCTTAATGGACCGAGGTCCTGGTTCTTTGGATCGGGCTCCGGTCCTTTATTTTTTCTAAAAAAAAAAATGCTAGGCCAATTCTCTTATTTTATATATATATATATATATATATATATATATATATATATATATATAGAGAGAGAGAGAGAGAGAGAGAGAGAGAGAGGGTTGGGGAAAAACAAACTAATAAATAAATAAAGAAAAACTAATTATTGGTCCATCAGGACTTAAATAGTTTAAAACATGACTCATAAATAAAATAAAATCATTTTGCAGATACTGGTCTTGAATTAATTAACCAGATAAAAGAAAAATTAATCAACTACACAAATGCACACAGAATCAAGATTTAAAGGGTAAAATGATCACTTCTTTTAATTACTCAAAGTGCCTTGGACAATAAAACTACTCATTAAACTAATTTTCTTTGATTTAATTAATTAAACAAAAAATTATCCAAAAGGGTTTTCTTGCCCCTTTGATTAATTTCAGAAAAAAAAAATCCTTTGAATATCATCAATTTCCACAAAAATCAAAATTACCCTAGAGATTTCTTTACAATTTAAAAGGGCGAAATATTATCCCAAATAATTTCATAAAAATTACCTAGACCCTTTAGGGTGCACAGCTGATTTTATTTATTATCCAAGGACTCCGAGTACTTAAAATAAATTATGGGAGGTAAAAAATTAGGTGTCAACGACTGTCCCTTCAGTCTTCGGGGATGGTGGGACCATCCCTGAGCAACACAATTTAACTAACCCTAATTTTTGACGGACTCGACGCATCTTGCCTTCAAATTTCAAGCAATTCACACATATGTGGCCGGACCTTGGCTTTCGGGTTTCCTACATATCTCGGGGTGTATGAGAATTCAGGCCACCTATAGTTCGACTCGATCAAAGACTTTGAGTGATTGAGCAGGAAAAATCTTGGGACTCCTGGCTTTGTGATCGGGGGTTTCTTAACCCGGTGCTTAGAGTGCGGCCGACTCTTGGGTTTGAGTTTTATATATCCGGCCTCTCTAGGAATCGAGGGCCGCGTAGTTCGACTGATGGAGAGGAGGCACCCCGCTTTTTGCAGGAATACTTTCAGATTTTACCGGTGTATGTCCGACCGGTCGTAGTTTTTTTAGTAAAATAGATAGATTGTGACTGAGTCTGAGATTGGATGGCCTCTAAGTCCTGGACAGAGAGCTTTACTCTCATGGGCACCACCAACTGGTAGGGTTGCGTAAGAAAAGTTCCACCTTTGCTGCGCAATTTGTCGGATCTAGATTTAGCGGGTTGGCTCTCTCTCGAAAATTTTCTTCCAAAATTTTGCAATATTGCAGATATCTTTATGATATTTGTATGAATGGCTCTCTCGACAGCAGGAAAGTAAACATGCAATAGCCCTCTCGGCAGTATGTATGAATGAATGGCCCTCTCGGCAGTATGAATGGATAGCCCTCTCGGCGGTATGTATGAATGGCCCTCTCGGTAGTATGAATGAATGAATGAATGGACCTCTCGGCAGTATGAATGAATGAATGGATGGATGGCCCTCTCGGCAGTATGAATGAATGGATGGCCCTCTCGGCAGTATGAATGAATGAATGAATGGCCCTCTCGGCAGTATGAATGAATGAATGAATGGCCCTCTCGGTAGTATGAATGAATAGCCCTCTCGATAGGTGAATGAATGAATGGCCCTACGTACAATGGCCGAATGAATGGTCCTCTTAGCGGCGAGAAATGAATGAATGGCCCTCTTTGCTGTGGCCGCTTTTGGTAGTGAATGAATGTAATGGCCCTGCGCGGCGAAGAAGTAAAGTGCAAACCCTCTTGGCATGGCCCTCTTGGCGGCCAGTAAATGTGCGATAAACGTCTGGCATAGCCCTCTTAAGGCGAAAGTAAACGTGCAATGGCCCTTTTAGCAGTAAAAAGGTAAACGTGCAATGGCCCTCTTGGCAGCAGAAAGGTAAACGTGCAATGGCCCTCTTAGCAGCATAAAAGTAAATAAAGGAAATGGTAGATATGGCCCTTCCGGCTGGATAATCTTTCTTCCGTTCGTTGTGTTGGCTGTTGACCCTTGTGGCCAGATACGCCTCTTTTGCCTTTGTCATTTTGACCCTCTGGGTCGGATATGTCTTTGTCTCCCGCTCTCGTACGACCCTTCTGGTCGGATATGCCTTTAGGCTCGTTCATCTCTTACCCTTTGGGTCGGACGTATCCTTTCCCGTTCGCTTATGGTGTACCTAATAGTCAAACAAGTTGTTCTTGCTGGACTTGGCCTTCACATTTCTGTTGCTTTCCTGTTAAAACCTGCATCCACAGAAAAATCGTGAGTTTCCTAAAAGGTCGATTAGCGTTGTTGTCCTTCTGTCTGGTGGCTCCTCTTGGCGTCCTTCTGAAACCTTTTAGCCTCGGTATTTCTAGAGAGGGTTTTTAGAATGCACTCGTACTAACGGGTGTATATATATCTTCTTTTTTTTTTTGAAATCTACAGTACAAATTGGTAAAGCGCATTGTTCTATATATATATAGGTTTGTTATTATTATTATTATTATTATTATTATTATTATTATTATTATTATTATTATTATTATTATATTTTTATTTTTGAAAAAATCCTTTATCATGACATGTGACCTTGAGTGCGGTCTTCCGGATCCATTGGGAGGTATGACTGCTGAGTCCTGAACTTGATGAAAGAATCTTAAAACCTTTTTTGAGAATTTTGACTCGGTTCAAGCTTGCCTTCAACGGCCTCTGCCACTTCTCATCATGCGCGAATTTTTTAGGGAACCTCAAAAATTCTGCCCCAGTGTAAGGTCTTATTTTGCTATCTCTCTGTTAATTGTTCTTGATAGGAATTTTTGAGATCCTCTCAAAAAATTCTGCCCCAGTGTAGGGTTGACACTGGCCGGTCCTTGTGTTGGCCCTCGTAGCTTGATCTCGTCGCTTCCATCTTGCTCTATTGCCTCTGGGTTTTTCCTAAGGGCTTTCGAGTTTTTCTTTTATGACGATCGAGCTCAAAAGCGCTTACGTATCCTGTCGCAGCAGGAATTTAGGTCGAACGTAGTTTGGGACAAAGTAATTGAGTTTTGATTTTTCTAATAAAGCGACCGGGTCTGATATGGACTGCCTACGTATCCTACCGTGGGGAAGTCAGGTCATTGTATAGTTCATTACATAGATGATTTGTTTTTCTCCTATTCTAGTATGATTACAAGCAGAAGATACGATTACAAGGAAACAACAATGCGATTATAAGCAAATGGAATCCTAAATGTGGTATCTCTTGAGCGCATCTGCATTAATGGCCTTGGGCCACTCTTGTCCGTCCATTTTGGCTAGGACTACGGCTCCTCCTGAGAGTACTTTCCTGACCATGTATGGTCCTTGCCAGTTTGGCGCGAATTTCCCTTTATATTCCTCTTGGTGA
Source organism: Lycium ferocissimum (assembly GCF_029784015.1). Classification (NCBI taxonomy): domain Eukaryota; kingdom Viridiplantae; phylum Streptophyta; class Magnoliopsida; order Solanales; family Solanaceae; genus Lycium; species Lycium ferocissimum. The sequence goes on along the minus strand of NC_081345.1, from coordinate 55,540,866 downwards.
GGGAAGACTCGCTTGAGCACGAGTTGTCCGATCTGGAAGAGTCGGTTTCAAACCCGCTTGTTGAAGGCTCGAGACATTCTTTGTCTGTATAGCTGTCTGTGGCATACATCCACCATTCTCTTCTCCTCTATCATAGCCAGTTGTTCATAACGATTTTTAGCCCATTCTGCATCTTGCAGCTCCGCCTCTTGAATGATCCGAAGCGAGGGGATTTTCACTTTTGTGGGTATAACTGCTTCTGTACCATAAACAAGGAGATATAGAGTTGCCCCAGTGAAAGTTCGGGTCGTCATCCGGTACCCTTACAAAGCATAAGGCAGCTGTTCGTGCAAATTCCTGTAGTTGTCGACCATCTTCCTCAGGATTCTTTTGATGTTTTTGTTGGCGGCCTCTATGGGTCCATTCATCTGCGATCGGTAGGCGGTAGAGTTTCTATGGGTTATGTTGAATTATTCACAAACGTCCTTCAGCAAAATGACTGTTTAAATTGGCACCATTATCTGTGATGATGGATTCCGATACGCCAAAGCGGCATATCATATTGTTTTCGACTAAGTCAGCCACGACCTTCTTAGTCACTAACTTGTGTGAGGTGGCTTCCACCCATTTAGTAAAGTAGTTGATGGCGACTAAAATGAAACGATGTCCATTGGAGGCCGAGGGCTCGATGGGTCCTATGACGTCCATCCCCCATGCCACGAAGGGCCATGGCGAGCTCATCGCATGTAACTCAGTGGGAGGAACCTTGATTAAATCCCCGTGTATCTGGAATTGATGGCATCTCTGCACGAGTTTTCACAAATCATGCTCCATGGTCATCCAGTAGTATCCTGTCCTTAGGATTTTCTTTGCAAGAACGAATCCGTTCATGTGAGGACCGCATGCCCCTGTGTGCACCTCCCCCAGCAGTTTTGTAATCTCTTCGGCGTCTACACGCCTGAGTAAGCCAAGGTCGAGTGTTCTTTTGTACAAAACTTCTTTGTTCAGGAAGAAACCATTGGCCAGCCTTCTAATGGTCTTTTTCTGATTTATTGAACTCTCTACATGGGCGCAGATAGCTTGTTCTTCCCTTATCGTGATTTTCAGAGGGTCAACGTGAGTACTCTCGCGGCAATCCGGATTCACACTTAACTTATGCGTAGCCAATTTTAGAGGAATGCCTGCTATGTTCAAACTCGACCAAGTGAAGCTATTCAAATTAATTGTCAAGAATTTGAGTAATTCTCCCGGAACTCTGGGCTTTGGGCCCGAGCCTAGTTATACCTATGCTTTTGGTAAGTCCGGGCAGCAAGTAGTCAATTTTTTATTCTCTGTCGTAACGCTTCCTGCATCTGCTTATCTCAGCCCGACGTGTCCTCTCGGTATCCTTCCCTGCGAATCCTTGATGAATGGGATTTTTTCCCCTCCTCCCTCTGGTTCAACCACAGGCTGAACGCCGAGAGGATTCTATAATTGCTAGTGATTTCCACCCTCTTGACCATCTTCGGTGGCTGCCAGGGGGCGCATTGGGCTTCGTGTCCCCTCGGACATCAGTGATCCCCAGAGGGTTGGAAATTTCATCACTTGATGGAAAGTAGAAGGAACGCCCTCATGGTATGTAACCATGGCCTCCTTATTACCAAACTAAAGGGCATTTCCCCCTCGAGGACATCGAACGAGGCCTTCAAGGAGACTCTTTTCACATATGTAGTTGGCTCGATCTGCCCTCGAGTGGTCTCGCTAAACAGGTTGAATCCGTTAGGATTTTGATAGCTGGGATCACCTGCTCCGTTAGCTGCATCTCCTTCAGAACTTAGAGTTGCACCACGTTCACGGCACTACCTGGATCGACAAGCACACGCTTAACGTTAAAGTTAGCGATTTGGAGAGATATTACCAGTGTGTCGGTGTGTGATCCCCCGACGATTTTTCCTTTCGCTTCGCAGAACACGACACGATCTCCCAGATGGTTCCTTTCACCTTTTCTGGAAGGGGAAGGTATTCTGCTTGGTGGCCCTTGGGACACTGATTCAACAGTCTTCCTTCTAAAAGTCACATTGATCATGCCTGGGGGCACTGATTATTTGTGCAAAGTCCCGATCTCTTTGCCCCGGACGTGCCTAGACCATCCGTTCAAGAATTCTTTCAGGTGCCCTCTTCGCAATAGATTTGCCACCTCATAATGCAAGTACTTATAGTCTTCGATCGAGTGCCCCGGGATAGCATGATACTCACACCATAGCTCCACGTCGCGCTTGTTAGAGTTAGATCGCATTGCTAATGGGAACTGCGCTTCCATTAATTTTTTAATTATCATTACCAGCTCACCAGCCTCCATGTTAAAATTATACGCTGCCATACTCAGTGGTCTCGGGTCATTCAATGACTTCCTCAGCGGTGCCTCTCTAGCTTTCCCGAGCTAGCCTTGGTCATACCATGGCCTAAAAATTCCTGCGTTGCTCCTTGGAGAAAGGCGTGCCATATACGGCCCATACCAATCTTTTGAGTTTCGTTGCCTGACGTGAGAAACGTTCCTAGGTCTTTCCTGCGGCTTGCTCATTTTTTAAATTCGAGCGCCGGTTCTGAGGTCATCCTCTATCCTCATTTTGGCCGTGTATCTGTTGTTTACCTCATTCCAAGGCATGGTTGGGAACTCCCTCAGGCTCTCCTTTAATTTTCTCGACGCATCCGAACCGTTAATGTTCAAACTATCAGTGAATTCAGCAATGGCCCAGTCCTCAGATATAGCAGGCAGTATCATCCTCTCCCGTTAGAATGTTTCAGCATAGCTACAGAGTGACTTATCCTCCTTCTGCTTTATAGAAAAACATTCTCTTTGTGTGTATCCACTCTTCGGGCCCTGGCGTGAGCCTTCAGTAAAGTATTTGCAAGTGTGGCAAAAGAATTAATAGAATCTTCAGGTAAGAGAGTATACCAGGAAAGTGCTCACAAAACGAGAGTGTGCTGAAATTTTTTTAGCATGACTGATTCGATCTCGTGCTTATTGAGATCGTATCCAGGGACGATTGCTTCGAAGATGATTATGTGTTCTTTCGGGTCTGTGGTTCCGTCATATTTGGGTATGTCCGGTATCTTGTACTTCTTCGAAATAAGTGCGGAACTCGCGCGGAGTTTGTATGAGATTTTCCCATATTTCCCTGTTCCTGGCCCTTTAAAAACGAGAGAGGCCCTAGGTATCTGACTCATATGGTCATAAAGCTCTTTTTCTAGCTTTGTGATTCTCATTAGGTCTGTTCTTCGCCCAACTGGCTCTAACTCCACCTAATCTGTGTTTATTTCAGGAGTCCCGGGTGCTTTGATAACCTCTAGGTTATTCAAAGGGTGGCTGACCGGTGTTTTCTCAGTCAGAGAATACAAAAGCTTCCGCATACGTTCCATTATTGCGCCGTTTAATGATAGGACCGCAACCAACGTTATTTTCGATAGGGGTCCTCCACTTTTTACATTTCCTCTTCCCTAGAGTAATGGCGTCTTTTTCTCTTTCCAAAGTAACACCTTCTGGGAAGCACCTCCCCACTTTTACGCCAACCGGTTAGGGTGGTCTTCCCCAATCGGGATCTCGTCACAAACCTCCATCGTGGGTGGTGCTGCGTCCTTCCCTTCCCTTTGGTTATCTAATTCCGGGTTGCTTTCCCCACTAGGGTTTTATCGGTCCACTAGCAGCGAGCCCCGCGACTTTCTCGTTTTGGCGGAAGTGCTATTTTCGGACGTGCTACTAGCTGATTTAGGCATGATCAAATATCCTCCACTAGAACAACTCCAAATGCAAATGAATTTTGAGAGTTTTTTCTATGAATCAGGACGACACCACAGCTGTCTATCCCCACAAATGACGCCAAACTGTTTTTCGATTAAATCAGATTTGACCAAAAATCAGTTTTAGAGATTTATTTTTATAGGGTTTAAAGACAAGTGGGTAGTATCCAACCTCGAGAAATCATTATTGAGATCGTGATACGATCTCGAGAGCACACATGATTCGAGATCCTTCACCCGAGGTCGAGCCAAGGAACTCCAAGCCTTACAAGCCATGATGATGCAAAGAGAGGCGTTGGAGACTTTTGAGGAGCTTCATAGGGGAGCATATGAAGTGTGGATGATTGCCTGGTTGTGTGGAGTGAAGATGAGATGGTGGGCACCGATGGTGTCTATCCATGCAAACAGGCTATTCTTTAAAATCAAACCATCATCCCTAAAGAAGACTACCAAACAAGGCTCTTACTTCATTAAGGGTATTATTATAATAACTAGCCTAGTCTTCTTTAGCCTATGCAGTATAAATACCATACTTGGTCATTTCATTACTTAGATTATGTTGAATTGAGATGAATACTCTAAATTGAGTAATAGTTTTGTTTGGTAGAATTAGTGCTAATCTAGTGATTAATGATAGTTAATCATAGTGGATTCCATTGTTGGCTATGAAACCCCTTTCCATTGATTTTCAATTGAGTTGTTCATTTGTGGATTCATTTGGATTACTCTTGGTTGATTATCAAATAGTATAGGTTCATTAGTAGGAATCGATTAAGAGGGTTTAGGTTTCATATACATAAGTTTGCCTATAGTTTCTTTACTAATTGTGTCTTACTCTATCTTTCTATTTCTCATCCCAATTTATTCACTTATCATCTTTGATTTCTAATCTATCTTTAGTTTCCACGTATTTGTTGTTGAATCTGTTTCTTTCACAAGCCGGATCGTATCATTTGGTATCAGAGCTTGGTAGAATAATTGTTCCATCAATTCTTCATCCTTGGTTCTAGAAAAAAAATTAAAAAAAGTGTAAAAAAATCCAAAAATCAAAACCCCTAAATTTTGTTCTTGTTTGTTGGATTTGAGGTTAGAATTGAGTATGTTGAAGTGGAAAACCCACAAATCCGAAGTTTCAAGTTGTTTGGAGGAGTTTTGATGGTTCCACCATTGAAGGATCTTCAAAGCTTGAAGAATACAAAGTAGGTTTAGTGATTTTGAGTTTATTTGGAGCTATTTTTATTGGGTTTTTTTCTCCTAGTCAAGGAGGGCTTAGATCCAAAATTTGGGAGGAAAACAAGTTGGAATTGAGGTACTTGAAGATTTGGGTGTTCTTAAAGTGCATAAGGATCTTGATACCTTCATCTTGAAGAAGAAGGCAAAAGAGAGTGTTTGATCCAAAATTGTCAAGTCAAAAGGGTGGAAACGTGAAAAAAAAGAAGAAAACCACGTAAACGCGCCATGTCATTAGCCACGTCAGTGAAGCGCCTGACGCACGCCCAGTCGCGCCTGATGGGCTCTTGGGGCCCGACTTTAGAGAGTGAATTTATTCAACACCTAGAAAAAATTTCTAAGTGTTGGCAGATCTTGGCCCAACACTAGGGGGGGGTATATCTTCGTGTGTATAAGGATTTATGAGATCCATAACTATCTAATTTTAAGTTCAGCGAGTCTACTTTCCAATCAACAAACCGTTCGTCAATCGGAGCTCTGTACAAAAAGTTACGAGCGTTTTAATAAAATGCTGCAAGCAGCTCCGAATTTTCTAATTGTTGGCTTAAAAACTTCCCAAATTTTTCAAAGTGTTTGGCCAAGGTTTTTTCACTTCTTCTTCTTATTTCTTTGATTCTCTAAGCTAATTAACAACTAGTAATTGTTCCTACTTAGTTGTTAAGTAGTTCTTGAGTCTCATTTCTTTCGTGCCAATTATTTTTCAAGCTTTTCTCGCTTAAAATTCGTTGAAACTTCTTTGGCTCATTCCGTTAGTTTTTTGAGTCGTCTGTCTTTCAATTAATAAGAATCTATTATTCCACAAAGATTAGCAACCTTGTGAATTGATTTGGGATTAGTAGTTCATTGTCAACTTCGGAAGAAGCTCTAGGTTGAGTGGTAAGCTTGGGTGCAAATACGAGTGAGGTGAGGGACTTTAGTACTAATTTTGTTTGCTTGTTTTGTAGGTACTAGAATAGAAATCACAAGGAGAGGAGATATAAAAGCATTATGTCATCCATAGCTACAGATTCTGGAGGTGATGATTTGGAGAGTTATGCCCCTAGTAATGAAGGATATGACTATAATAGTGATAGAGGCTACGGAGGAGAAGATATGACTTATGACCATGATAAATATGATGGAGAAGAGTACTACTCCGGAGGTGAATATGAGACGAGTGGATCTGATGGGGCTTATGAAGAAGGTGAAGGAGTGGAAGAATCTTGTGAAGATGCCTATGTTGAGGACAAAGGTGATGACGGTTCTTATACTACACACTATAGGTATGAAGGCGACTTGAGGTATATTCGAGGTATATTCCTTCCTCACACTTACGTTACGAATCAATTGGGGAAGATTTTCTTGAATTAGGAAGTTGTGATGAACATGAACCGTATGGTTATGCACTTTGTGGTGAATATGTATATGAAGAGAGTTAGTTTGAATATGACCCTTGTGAAGAATATTCTAGTGGTTATTCACGTACATTGAATTATGATACTTCCTATTCCAAGCGAAGTGGAATAAGTGTGTGGGTGGGACCAAGTAGGAGTCGTCCTAGGAAGAAAAGAGAGTATACGCTTCCTACTTCAAGAAATACAAGGAATCATACTCCTTATCCTAATACGAATGTGTCATGTTTTCAATCTGGCTATAAAGTAGAAGGTAGGAGGGAAGTATTGGGTAGGTGATGGAAGTAAGGGAAATGCAATGTTCCAAGGAAGAAGAGACCTGAAGAGGCGAATTCTTGAGACAGAAGTCAATTTACTTGGTAGTGTGGGGTATGTCCTTGTGTTAGATAATAGTAGTTATGACAACTACCTTACCCCTCAAGCGGTTCAATAATTGGATATAGAACGTGTGATGAAATAATACCCTTACTATGATAAAAGAGAGTACTTGGTTGATAGGAGTGCGAAGGTGTTCTTTACCCATGGCGACTACCAAGAGGAAATTTGGTGTGACGTACTTCCACTAGATAATCGTCACTTGTGTTTGGGAAATCCTTTGTTTCAAGAACATAGGGTTCCATATGAGCAAGAATGGTACAAGTATGTACTGGACAAGAATGGGAGATTGTTCTTTCCACCCATACTCCCTAAAGAAGAAGCAAGTGGAAGTGGACCTCTTCTTATGATGAGTTATCCTGAACCGTCACAATTGGAAAGGATAGCCCAAGAGCTCAAAGTAATGGGAGAAAATTTCCACATTATGAGGGAATGTTTATGCAAGTAGCAACAAATCGAAGAAGAGAAAACCACTCCCTGTGAAGCAAAATGGAAGCTAGAGGTGAAAGGTTTACCCAACCCTTCTCAAAGAATTCTTGACACTTGTTCCAATTCCCATGACATTGAGAGAGAAAAGATTGAGAGGAGTAAGGGCGTGAAAAGTGATAACTCTAGAGTGAAAAAAGGAGAGGTTGTGAGGAGTGATGTGAGAGGGTTATCACAATCTAATCCTAACTTTTGTAACTTTTCTGTCTTCTCTAGTTGTCTTGAAGATGGTGCAGGTAATTTTGGAAGAAAACTAAATGATGAGCCTCAAACTTTATAAGTTTATGAGGTAGTTGAAGGCTTCCCAAAGGAGCCAATGGACTCCAAAGTTGAAAATCACGGTAAAGAAGATACTTTGTGTGCACTTCAAGGTAAAATAGGTAAACTTAACACTCCAAATGATGTGATTGATCATGTTATTGAATTTACTGTGAATGATAGCTTGTCCTTGTGTGAGCTTAATGAGTCTTTACTATGTGTTGAGCTTATTTCTTTAAAGCTTGTTGACAATGTTGGTGATAGGGGTGTTCCAACACTAGTTGATCCTATTGATGATCAAATTGATCCTTCTTGTAAGATCAATTTGTGTCCACCTAGTATTGACAAATATAATTTAAATGTTAGTGCCTTGTCATGTCATTTGATATCTCACACACTAGTTGATCCTAGCGATGATCGAATTGATTCTTCTAGCAAGATCGATTTGTGTCCAACTAGTATGGATACTTGTGATGATCAATTTCTTTGCTATGATAGTGCACTAATTGAGGAACTTTGTGATGTTCTTAATGACCATCAAATTAATGATGATGTTGATATAATTGATCTTGTGGATTGTCATGTAAATGAAAATTCGTTGAAAGGTAAAATTTGTCTTTTTGAGAATGAGATTGCATGCTTTGACTTTTCATTGTTCGTTGATTCGTCTCTCTTTAAAGATAATGTCTTATTTGATATTGACGTGACTTGTGAAATTGATGTACCTAATGGGATGTATGGCAATGTTGAGAATGTGGCCACCCTTAGAGGCTACAAAGCCCACTATAGGATGATGATGAGCTTGGTCATGATGACAAGAATGGGGTGGATGAAGTTGTTGACACCATCCCCGATGACAAAAAGTCCTTCTTGAGGGTCTGTGGCCCACTTGATGGACCAACGTCGAATTTGGATAAGGCTTCTGAAAGTGAGTGCCCTTTAAAGAAGGGGAGTAATGTGGAAGGAAAGGAGCCTACATTTTGGAAAATCTATTCTAGATCTGCTAACCTAAAGGGTGAGGAGATGCTATTCGAAGCTTGGCATAGGTTCTGTGAGCCTAAAGGTAAAACTCTATCTTTTGATAAACTTGATTGTTTTATTGACTTGTTTATGAAGTTTCATCAAAGGGGGAGTCTTGAAGAGTCTAACCATTTGAGGAGGCCTCATTGGGAAACAATTTGGTATGAAGTCACATCTTGTACTTCCTTCAAGGACGGTATGTACACTTGGCTCATGCTTATTCTTGGGCTTTCTAAAGCTATGGAGTTAACTTCTTTGTGTGATGAGTATAGTAGTAGCGCTTCTATCAAATCATGCGATTCTATTCTAGTGTTATTACTTGAATTCATTGTGGGCTTGCATGGAATATGTGAGCAAAATAATGTGGGGAATACCTTTGTATTTGACCACGGTGTTGACTTAGGAGTGATTCATTTCATGAGGTGGGCTAGTGTAGTGATTAGACCCTTGACTTGGGATGGGCTTGTTTGTGAAATTACACTTAGCCATGAATGATATTACTTGTTTCTTGACTTAAGGGGAGATATGTGCTTTTTGATTGCTAGGACCAATGAAAACTTGCATGATTGTTTTCCTATGTACAGTGGTTCCTTTGATTTACCCCTTTGTTCCACTATCTTGAATAGCCAAGAGTCTTTGGCATATTTGGATACTTACACTTTCTTGATCCTTATGATGCTTGGTTATATCATAAAAGTGAGTCATTTAGTGTGTTGGTTACATGCTTTGCTTACTTTAGGTATTATCATTTGCCTTATGATGATTACCTTGTGCATTTTGTGAGGGGGCGTGTGCTCATTATATCATTTGTTTTGCAAGGTTCAGATTTGAGGATGAATCCTTTCTAAGAAGGGGAGGATTAATACGATCCTGAGGAGCACACATGATTCGAGATCCTTCACCCAAGGACGATATAGGGAACTCCAAGCCTTACAAGACATGATGATGCAAAGAGAGGCATTGGAGACTCTTGAGGAGCTTCAAAAGAGAGCATATGACTTGTGGATGATTGTCTGGTCGCGTGGAGTGAAGATGAGATAGAGGGAACCGATAGTGGCTATCCATGCAAAGAGGCTATTTTTTAAAATAAAGTCATCATCCCTAAAGAAGACTACTAAACAAGACCCTTACTTCATTAAGGGTAGTTATTGTACTAACTAGCCTAGTCTTCTTTAGCCTATTTAGTATAAATATCATACTTGGACATTTCATTACTTAGATTGTGTTGAATTGAGATGAATACTTTATATTGAATGATAGTTTGTTTGGTAGATTTAGTGCTAATCTAGTGATTAGTGATAGTTAATCATGGTGGATTCCATTATTGGCTATGAAACCCTTTTTCATTGATTTTCAATTGAGTTGTTCATTTGTGGATTCATTTGTATTACTCTTGGTTGATTATCAAATAGTATGGGTTCGTTAGTAAGAATCGATTAGGAGGGTTTAGATTTCATAAACCTATGTTTTCTTATAATTCCTTTACTAATTGGGCCTTACTGTATCTTTCTATTTCTCATCCCAGTTTCTTCACTTCTCATCTTTGATTTCTAATCTATCTTTAGTTTTCACGTATTTGTTGTTGAATCTGTGTCTTCCACAAGCTGTATCGTATCAGATCGGTTTAGAGTGATGGTGAGCACGGGGCTAAAATAATAAGGACTAACAATGCAATAAAGTAAGAGCTAAAAATAATGAACTTCCATGTATATTGCCTTAGAGAAAATGATAGGGTTACAATTGGTGAGAGCCAGAGATGATCCATTGCTTCTATCTTAAGCTTCCTTATATAAGCCAATGTAACACTTTTCTAACTCTAAAACTTGGGTTATGTGACATGATTGTAGCCCAACTTGCGTCTCTGCCATGACACACTGATCGAGGTTTGCAAACGTGACCCGAGTTGGTGAGAGTGGAGCTCAGCTGTGTAGACACCTCGGACTCGCTGAGCTTCCGATTCTGAGGACTTGCCCGGATACGCAATTTGCCCAATATAGTAATATTTATGTAAATGTCAAGGTGATCATCTTATTTTGGTCAATTTCACCATCCATTTGTTTTAACCACTTTCCACTGCAATTTAAATTTGTAAGTGTTTTTGAGCATTTTAATATTACACATTAACATATTAAAGTGCTGCCTTTAAAGTGCCTAATTGTGCCATCTCTATTCCCACGTTCAGAAGGCATATTGTGTCCTTATAACCACATCAATTAGTGGCAATTATGCAATTATTTCTTTTGTAACGTTTGTAATTACTTACCTTTTACTCACCCATATTCTCCATATTATTGCCAATTTAATGCCCCACTAAACCAAACTTTTCATCCAATCCATTATAAGGATGACTTTATTCTCTTATAAATAGAAGTCACCCTTAATTTTGTGGTGTGTAGAAAATATACATTGGAAAGTTCTTGAAAAGGTGAGGAAATAGTTGAAGTAAAGTGTTCTTTTTTGGCGGAGCTTTGGACTCAACATATTGTACAGAGTTTGTTGAGTTATACGATAGTCAGGCTGTTGTATCCTAGAGGGGACAAGTCAGAAAGATTACTGCTGGACCAATGAAGATTTGCTACAGTGGGCTCGAATCTCCTTAAAGAGAGCGAGATATCCGTGCCTCAGCTTGAAGCTACTTTTATTTCTCTATTTTATTTTTCAATTGTAATTGTAATTTCAGTTGCATTTTCATCAACAAAGTTTAAATTATTTCTAAAAAAATAAGAATGTGATTTTTTTTAGAAAGAACTAATAAGAAAATAATGCATGTCACACAAAATGTAACAGACGGAGGGAATGTGTTATTCATATTTTGAAGGGTACCTGTGGGCACCTATCGACGCCCTCGCTGGAGCTGGCTGTCCTGACTTTCTACTCTCCTCTGCTTGTCGTAAGTGCATCCAATATCTCAACATCAGAAATTTCTATTTCTCCTTAAGTTCTAGGAACAATTGCCTATGTTTCCTAATAAAAGTGACAACATATATACAGTGATAAAGAACATTAGTCTTCTTGTATAAGGACATCATACGTATATTGGTTGTAAATTTTTCTATTATATATATGAGACACATGGCTTCCAATTGGTAGAGCTGTCCAACTATTTTTTACTCGAGATGAACATGTCTAATCTTATGAAACCTTGAAGATAATTCTATATCCCAACTCTACAACAACTAACTCACGAAGAAACTTAACATATAAAAGTAGGGGGTGTAACATCCTCCCTCCCTCCCCCCCCCCCCAGAAACATTAGTCCCCGAATGTTAATCCTTCCAAAGTCTACAGAAATTTCGGCTGAGTTTTCTATCATACTACTACCAACCTGCCACACAGCCCAACAATATAGTGCAACGCCACACAGGGCTATGACAATCAATAACAACAATGGTCCCACATGACCAACAAAAGTAACTGACAGATAATACATACCTGATGACAATGGTGTCGTGGTCTGCATCTGATATGGGTTCCGAAGCAAATAAGGCTATCTAGACATCATGTCTTCCTCGGCGTCCCAAGTCATCTCTTCTACATTCTTATTCCTCCAGAGTACTTTCACGGAAGCTACATCTTTGGTTCGCAACCTACGAACTTGGCGATCTAGAATAGCAGTAGGGACTTCCTCATATGATAACTGCTTTGTAATCTGGACATTATCTACAGGTACAACTCTGGAAGGATCTTTGATGCACTTGCGGAGCATGGATACATGGAAAATCGAATGTACAGACTCCAAATCTGAAGGTAGGTCTAACTCATAGGCTACTCGACCTACTTTACATATAATCCTATATGACCTGATGTACCTAGGGCTAAGATTGCCTTTCTTACTGAACCTCATGACACCTTTCATAGGTGATACCTCAAGGAATACCCAGCCATCTACCTGGAACTCCAAGTCTCATCGTCGATTATCTGCATAAGACTTCTGGCGATTCTGAGCTACTAGTAACCTCTCTTGAATGAGCTTAACCTTTTGCACCGCCGGTTAGACAAATTCAGGTCCTATCAACCTTGATTCTCCAAACTCAACCCATCCAATATGGGATCTATACTTCCTCCCATATAGGGCCTCATGCGGGGCTATCTGGATACTGGAATGGTAACTATTATTATACGCGAACGCAATAAGCGGCAAATGATCATCCCAACTACCTCCGAAGTCTATCACGCCTGCTCATAGCATATCCTCGAGCTTCTGAATATTACGCTCAGCCTGCCCATCTGTCTGGGGATGGAATATTGTACTAAGATTCACCTGTGTCCCCAATCCCTTCTGGAAGGATCTCCAGAAATTAGCTATGCACTTCTGTCTGAAATAATAGATACTGGAACACCATGAAGTCGCATTATCTCCATAATATACAACTTCGCATAATCCTCAATGGAATAAGTAGTCCTGACAGGTAGAAAATGTGTTGGCTTTGTAAGTCTATCAACAATCACCCAAATTGAATCAAACTTGCTCTGGGAACGAGGTAAGCCTGCAACGGAATCCATATTAATCACCGGCCATTTCTAGGTTGGAATCTCTATGTCCTGCTATAGTCCACCAGACTTCTAATGCTTAACCTTTACCTACTGACAATTAGGGCATTGAGCCACTAACTCTGCTGTATCCTTCATACCATTCCACCATTAAATTTCTCTAATATCATGGTACTTCTTCGTCGACCCTGGATGAATAGAGTAGCGGGAATAATGAGCTTCTGCCATAATCTGCTGATGTAACCCTACAATAGCTGGAACGCACAATCTACCTCAACACCTAAGAACTCCATCTCCGAAAATCTCAAAGGATGACTTCTTTTTCTGTGGGGCTATTTCCCTGTACTGAATCAGGGAAGGATCCTCATATTGGTGTTCCTTAACCTCTACTACTAAGGATGATGTCACTGTATCCTGAACTGTGATTCCTGCATCGCCCGAGTCCAATAGTCAAACTCCTAGGCTGGCTAACTGATGAAGTTCGTGAGCTAACTCCCTTTTCTCTGTTCGCAAGTAAGACATACTACCCATAGATCTACAGCTAAGGGCATCAGCTACTACATTCGCCTTCCCTGGATGGTATAGAATATCAACATCATAATCCTTAAACAGCTCCAACCTTCGCCTCTGACGCAAATTCAACTCTTTCTGCTTAAAGATGTACTGAAGGCTCTTTTTATCTATGTAAACGTCAACATGGACACCACATAAATAAAGTCTCCAAATCTGATATGCATGAATCGCTGTAGCTAACTCCAAGTTATGGGTCGGCTAGTTCTTCTCGTGCTTCCTCAACTGCCTCGAAGCATAAGCAATAGCCTTAGTTGTTGCATTAACATACAACCTAATCCGACGCCCGAGGTGCCGCAATAGATAGTATAACCCTTTGACCTTCTGGAAATGCCAGAACTGCTACTGAAGTCAGTCTGTTCTTCGACTCTTGAAAACTCCGCTCACACGCGACTGTCCATTAGAACTTAGCTACCTTCAGAGTCAGTCTTCGTCAATGGTGTTGAAAGAGAGGAGAAGCCCTCTACAAATCTCCTGTAATATCCTGTCAACCCCAGAAAACTACGAACCTCCGTCGGTGTCGTGGGTCTAGGCCAAGTCTTCACGGCCTCTGTCTTCTGAGTGTCAACCCCGATGCCTTTACCTGATACAATATGTCCAAGAAAATCCATGGAGTTTAACTAGAACTCACATTTGGAGAACGTCGCATACAACTTCTTATCCTGAAGAACCCTGAGCATAGCACGCAAATGATCCGCATGTTTAGCCTCTGATCAAGAGTAGACCAGAATGTCATCGATAAACACAATCATGAACAGATCTTAGAAGGATATAAATCTGTGGTTCATCAAATCCACAAATACTGCTGGCGCATTAGTCAACCCAAAAGACATCACAAGAAACTCGTAGTGACCATATCTGGTCCTTAATGTTGTCTTCGGAATATCTTTCTCTCTGAACCTGACCTGATGATAACCTGATCTTAAGTCTAGCTTTGAAAAACATTTGGCACCCTGCAACTGATCAAATAAGTCATCAATTCTCAGGAGCAGATACTTGTTCTTTATCGTCACCTTATTCAACTGTCTGTAATCTATACATATCCGCAATGAGCCATCTTTCTTTCTTACAAATAACATCGGTGCTCCCTATGGTGACGTACTAGACCTAATACCCTCCTCGAGCAAATCTTTCAACTGTTCTTTCAATTCCTTTAATTCAGCAGGGGCCATTCTATAAGGAGAAATAGATATAGGCTGAGTATCTGGTAGCACATCGATTACAAAGTCAATCTCCCGCTCTAGCGGAATGCTTGGAATTTCGTCTGGAAATGCATCTAGGAATTCATTACCCACTGGGACAGACTGAAGGGTCGGTGGTTTTGCTTCTACACCATGGACTCGAACAAGGTGATAAATATAACTCTTTGCGATCATCTTCCTTGCCTTGAGATAGGAAATAAACCTGCCTCTCGGCGAAGTTGTATTACCTTTCCATTCCAGAGTCGACTGTCCTGGAAAATGGAACCGAACCATTTTTTTCAGCAATCAACTTTGGCATAACAGAAGCCAACCAGTCCATACTCAAAATAACATCAAAGTCTACCATATTCAATTCGATCAAACACCTATAGTATGACGGTTACAGACTATGACCACACAATTCTTGTATACTCATCTAGCTATCCCGAGTCTCCAACAGGTATAGACACCTCAAAAGGCCTAATCTTCTCAGGTTCTATCCCAAACTTTCCAAAGAATAAAATGAGTGACGTATGATAAGGTAGAGCCTAGATCTATCAATGCATACATACCATGAGAGGATACTGATAATATACCTGTAACAACAGCAGGTGATGACTCAAGATCCTGCTGACCAACAAATGCATAGATGCAATTCTAAGGACCGCTCGAGCTGGACGCTCCACCTCTGCCTCTACCACAGCCCGCTGATATTTGAGCACCCTGCCCCGAAGGGCGTAACGAAGACGAAGAACCAGTTGCGTATCCACCTCCAATACCTCTGAACGGACAATCTCGCATAATATGGCCTAGATGACCGTAAGTATAACACACATCTAAACCAAAATAGCACTTTCCTGGTTCAAAACCGTGCTTCAGCATTCATTTACCACCATAACTGATGTTGAAGGCAATTGTGGTATCGGAATGGGCTTCCCTCTAGGGATCTGCTCAGCAACCACTACCTCGAAAGCTTGATAAACCAATGCTTCATCAGAATTAACAACCTCAATAAAGGGAACAATAGAGTCTTTATAAATGGACAGATCCCATTCACCGTGAACAATCACTTCTTGCCTGCCTCGTTCAAACTTGATCATCTGATGCAACGGGACTACCCCAGCCATATGTACCCATGGTCAACATATTGTAACAGGCATTGATGTTCCACACTTGAAAATCTATGGCAAAGTCAACAGGCCTAATTGTCAACACAAAATCTATCTCGCTGATGGCATCCATTTTCGTTCCGTCAAAGGCTCTAACACACACATTGTTAGGTCACATTCTTTTAGTGCTAACACTTAGCTTTTGCAAAGTTAAAAGAGGATTAATGTTCGAAATAGATACCCCATCGATCAACACTCGAGTGACGTAAGAACGCTCACATTTCACAGTAATGTGAAGGCTACAATTATGTCCAGTACCTTCCACAGGCAGCTCATCATCTGAGATAGTG
The DNA here is from genome assembly GCF_029784015.1 of Lycium ferocissimum. Classification (NCBI taxonomy): domain Eukaryota; kingdom Viridiplantae; phylum Streptophyta; class Magnoliopsida; order Solanales; family Solanaceae; genus Lycium; species Lycium ferocissimum. The sequence goes on along the minus strand of NC_081345.1, from coordinate 55,524,649 downwards.
ATCCTGTTTACCTCAAAGATTCTCTCAGTAATTTTCTTCAATTGATTCACAGTAATCTCTGTAGGAACATGAGCTTCATTCAGGATTTTTAACAAAGCTTTGCGATGTTCATCTGAGCGTATCAACTAGGGGTGTACAAAGAAAATGGATAAACCACACCAAACTGATAATCCGAATCAAACCGAGAAAAAAAATAACTAGTGATTTTGTTTGACTTGGTTTAATTTTAAAAAGAAAAACCCGACCACTATTGATTTAGTTTGGTTTTAACTAAAAAAAGTCAAACCGAGTCAAACCAACCCGACATACACGTATAAATTTCAATAATATTTTATAGATAAAAACATGTATTTATAATGTAATTAATAAATATTTCTTAAAAAATCTCATAGATTTTTGGCATTTAACATATTATTTCAAGCTTGGAATTAGAATTTTAAATGGTCCAATAAGTTTTATCGCTCATAGATAGTAGTAACTCAAATAAAACCCAACAAAAATCTAATCAATACTGATGCTAAGAAAAGAAATTCAATTCTAACACTAAGAGTCTCAATAATATCGGATACTTCTTCTTTAGTTTTTTATTGGTTTAAACAATGAAAATATATAAGTTAATTTTATTTTTCTTTAATATTTAGTAATGTAATTAATACTTATTAGCCGTACTTATTTTAGCATGACTTAGTACTTTTAGATTACGATCATTTTCTATATGCCTTATAAATTAGCCGTATTTATTATAGCGTGACTTAGTACTTTTAGATTATGATCATTTTAATTTATGCGATTTCATTACTATTTTTATTGAATATTTTAGTACAATGTCATCTTTCATCTCAGATTTTGTGTTATTTTCTTAAAAAATATCTTAATTAGATAGTCGTATCTTACTATGACTAAAAAAATATTTGAAGTACAAGTTATATGTTTTGTACGAACACTTTACCCAAAAAAATTCAAAAAACCAGAGCAACCCGAAAAATCGAGAAAATCCAAGGTTGAAAAATCCGAATTTTATTGATTTGGTTTGGTTTATAGATTTAAAAACCTGATGCAATTGGTTTGGTTTGATATTTGAAAATTCCGAACCAACCCGGTCCATGTACACCCCTAGTATCAACAAAGACAGCAGAGAGATTTGTGTAGGGGTTTTCCTTAATTGCTCCACAATGAAATAGTCAGAGAGCTTCATCTTTTTCAAGAAATCTTCAGCCTCCTCCTCAGTTACTGGTTTCTTAACTGGTGTTTGTCTATCCTTTACTTGTTTGGTTCTCCTTAATTCCTCGGGGGCAAAGCATCTCCCAAAACGAGTCAAACCCCCTACTTCATTTACCTCTTCAATGATTTCCTTCCCCTTGTATGTCACCACAGTTTACTTATAGTTCCAAGGGACCATCTTCGTATCAACCACTGGAAGTTGTGTCACTGGCTTAATAACAATAGGGGTGGTAAGCGCCCCTTTCACAGTCAAAACAGGCTTACTTGGAACCCCTAGCACAATCAGCTTGGGTTTTCCCTGACTTGCCCCGATACCCTCTGAGACTCCTAATCAACATGGATTTCTTCACGGCTGGTTGTCTTGGCTTTTTTATTACCTGTTTTACTCCCAAAGGCACGGCTTTCGTGGAATCCGAAACATTTACTGACTTTTCCACACTGATCTCGATCTCAATGACAGGCTTATAGGGAACACCAGACTCTCCATTACAGTAGATTAAGTCTAACATATTCGTTTCATTATGCCTCGGTAGCGGGTTTTGATTGATTTTCGATGTGTCTGGGTTTTGCACCACAATTTTCTTTGTATCGATAAGATCTTGAACCTCCTTCTTCAAATACCAACATTTCTTTATATTATGCCTCGGTGTATCAGAGCAATATGCGCATCTCTGAAAGTAATCAAGATTCTTTGGGGCCAGGTTTGGGACCCTCCCTCAATTGGGCTTAAAACGTTCAACGGCCTCAGTTTCTTAAAAAAGCTGGCATATGATTCTTCAATAGGGGTGAAGTTGTCCTGGGCTACGTTCCCCTTTTTATATTCTGGCCTAGGTCTAAATTTGGACCTGGAAGGGCCTCGGTAAGTCCGTGGGGGTGGAGAGTAGTTTTGACTGCGGGTAAGGAGGGGGTTGGGTATATTTTTTTGCGCCGTATAAGTGATACTGAGGAGGGGGAATTGAGTATTGTGGGTTTTGGGGAGGGTAGTAGTGTTATGGGTGACTCTATGGATCTTAGGTGTAGGTTTGGGGCTGGGAGTGGATGTATTGGCGAGGTGGACCCCCAGGTTTTCGTCGTGGGCCAGACATAACCATAGCTACATCTTCCTTTTTCTTCTTTCCTCCAAAACTCCCTGAACCACTCTGAATAGCTTGGGTTTTTTGCCTTTAATGCCCAAAACTAACAATGCGTGGCGTCTTGAGTCCCTCTTCTATCATCTCTCCCATTTTAATTGCCTCAATGAACAGTTTGCTCAGTGCAGGGAGCATGTGTTGATAATATGTTTCATCCTGTGCTTGGAGAAAAGCTTCCACCATTTCCTCTTCTTTCATCGGTGGTTTTACCCTAGTAGCTTGTTCACGCCAATGAATGGCATTCTCCCTGAAAATTTCTGTACTCTTCTTCTTCAAGATAATCAAAGGCTTTTTGTCGGGGACCAAGTCATTATTGTATTGAAATTGTTGCATAAACTCACTAGTCATATCGTCCCAATTGCATCACTTGCCAATGTCCTGATTAATAAACCATTCTGAAGCCACACCTATCATACTCTCACCGAAATAGGCCATAAGCAACTCTTGTTTACCCCCAACTCCTCTCAATTGATTGCGATATCGCCTCAAGTGGGCCACAGGGTCACCATGCCCATCATACTTGTCAAACTTTAGCATTTTGAAACCAGGCGGTAGGAGGATAGTTGGGAACATACAAAGGTCCTTGTACGAAACACTCTTGTGACCTCCCAATCCCTATAAGTTCTTCATAGCTTGTTCCAGGCTCTTTATTTTCCTAGTCATTTCCTCTTGCTCCTCTGTTTTGGCATAATTTTCAGCTTCAAAAGGGATTTCGGGTTGATGGGTGTAACTGTAGGGATTAGTCACCTTAAATATCGGCTCAAGAGGATAGTATTGGACATCTTGAGTGTTGAATGCTGGCTCACTAATGGACCGGGGAAGTACAGTGAATGGACGAACTGTATAGGCATTGGTTTCAGGTGAAGGGGGAGCTACAAAGGCAGGGACAGTGGGTGGCGCGGGATATGAATTGATTTTTTATTGTAGAGCGGGGACCCGTATAGTGAAGGTGCTAGGATAGTGGTGGTTTAGGGTGTATCTCGATGGGTATTGTGGAGAAGTGTCAAAGTAGTGGAGAATGGAGCCAGTGATAGTGGTGGGAGGGTGGAGGGATTGTCAAGGTCAATGGTGGAAAATGGGGAGGAGGAGGCAATCCACGTGCCCAGGTATGGTGTCATTCGCCAACTGTCGTTTCAACTTCAAAACCTCTTCATTGAGCTCAACAACCTGTTCCTCAAAATTCTTTGTTGGGTCAACGATAGTAATCTCTGTATCCTTGTTGGCCATTGCGGTTTTTGCTTTGGATCTAGTGTAATATGAGTGACTAGCCAGAGTGCTACAAACCAACCACTTTCTGAGGTACGCATCTTGAGTCAAAGACAAAACATGTTAGTGTTAGGGCATTAAAAGATACGACAATCACACTATATGTCAATGTACCTTGTTCCATTTTCATTTCTACATGACTTTGAGGGTAATAGGGTCATCTTGGCATCATTCCAATATCTTCTATTTTTCCTGACATCGCTCATAATTCCCTCTCATCTTTCTTCTTTTTTTCTCTTTTTTTTTTGTTTTTCACTCCCTTTCTTCACTACCCCTTGTTTTAATTGAAAATTCCCTTTCTTTCCTTTCTTTTAAAAATAAAGCATTGATTGAACCCAATGAGGATTGCCTACATATCATGTTAAACATGAATCAGATCTTTACGTAGTTCAACAAGACAGAACGATAAAAGAAACTTACAAAAAAATTGGAAAGTTTTCTTTCATATATCCATTTTTTTTCCTTTTTCTTACATAATGGAAGAATGCATTAAATAAAGACTTGACGGACTCTAACTAGACTTAGACAGCTGACTCTAAACTTTAAAGACACAACTGGACCCTAAATAATAATTAAAACAAAATAAAATAGACTCAAAGCAACTAAAATGTCTCCTCAAGCAGCTCCTTGGTGCGACGGTCCTGTCTGTGACGGGTCTAACTGCACAGACTCTGGCTATGAAAATCCTATCTTGCTCATCAAATCCAAACCCTGAATGATACCCTATAAGGAAACCTCAATACCGGGAAGAAGTGTCAAAGCATGTGCCCTTGCATCCCGACGACTGACATTGCCTATGTATTCTCAGTGTTGTCCCATATTTTACACTAATCCTACCAGTTGTAACTTCACAGACGTTATTGTCGCTCTAAAAAGGGACCTCTCAACTGTATGGGACTTTTTTACCTGGCGGGCCTGGTTCGTGACCAGCCGGAGTAATATTCGAGCGACAGCTTCTTCGTCGAACACGCCCTTTGTACGCGGGGGTAAAAGTCTAGGCATGCACCGCTTAATAGACTGTAACCATCTATAGTACTCGTGAGTGCAAACTGGTGAGTGTCGCATTTTCATCAAGGTGTCCCTTCTTAGTTTTTCATCAAGGTGTCCCTTCTTAGTTTCTCTGCATTGTCCCAGTACGTGCAAAACTTAGCCATATTAGGACCTTCCCATCAAAATCTATGACATACCCTCAAATGTTAGGAACCAATGGAATATCTTGCCTTCTACCAGTTGTCGCATCACTCTAGCAGGTGTGTATGGCCTAACACATTGAAGTCCGATCAATACCAATAATGGCTCTATACGAGATCTCGCGAGTACCACATCCAGTTTAAGCCACAAATATGCCCATAATATGCTGTCCTCAATTATTTCTCCTAAGTATTTGACCCAAGCCTCGACATCTACGGTTAATGAAAACTTATCAAATTGCATTCTATGCTCGATACACACGACCCTATCACATAAACAAGTGTCGATAGGACCAACAAGTTGTGGTGGATGTAGATGCTCGATCATCCATAATTGCAAAATCAAATTGCTACCCTCAAAGAATCTCATTCCTCTCTACATCCCACTCAAGGCTCGGTATATTTCGGCTAAGATCATTGGGACAAGGTAAACTTTTTACGAACACCAATGTCTTCATGAAAGAGTGCCCAAGCTACACCACCCCCCCCCCCCCCAACAAGTGTATGCTAATCTGCCTATCTTCCTGAGGAAATACTAATGTTCCCAACAACGCTATCGCAAAAGCAATGAGGCGTTTTTTCGTCCACGAGTCATAAGACATAATGAACTCGTCAAAGAAATCACGATACCCATTAGTCCCAGCGAATCTCTCACACAAGAAGTCCAAAGTCACCCATGAATTCTTGGGGCTCCCTAAGGCTTTGTCATGTTCCATCCCCAAAGTCTTGAGGAACTTCTTTCCTGAATGGACTTGGGGAAGGATCATTTCCTTACCCAAATATGGAAGGATGGTCAAACCGGCTATCTCAGCCAATGTAGGTGTCATTTAACAATCCCCAAATTTGAAAACCATCTCCCATGGGTTCCAGAATCTCAACAACGCCTCAGTCAGATCAGGACGAGGTGTCATGTCCATTAATGAAATAAAGGTACCTAGTCTATTCTTCAATTAATTTTTTTCTAAGGCTTTGAACATTTTCCACCACCTACATATCTTCTTCGAGATTTTAACAACCATTAATACTTTCGAGAGGGTTGATATGTCCATCATGCATTTACCAATACAGACTATGAATGGACTGACACAAACTTATGGATAGGTTCTACCGGCCCTTGGGATCCTATCATGGGCGGATATCACGCGACTACCTAGGACAAGACAAAAATGACTTAAAGGACTCAAGATGAAAACGGGTGTATGACCCACCAAAGTTGACTCTCTATTAACCGGGAGAGAAAAGTACACGAATGACCTCAGTTTTGCAAGAACTACCAAAGTGTAAAGAAGGATACTTACTAGACCAACCCCAGACACAAAGACCAAATCAATTATTTTTGTCTCCTCCTTTTCTTTTAATTAGGAATATCGGACCCGATGAGGGTTGCCTACTTATCCCGCCCCGAAGGACGGGAATCAGGTGTGCGTAGTTCGTCCCAATTAGACAGTTAAAGACATTTTGAAAAACTGACACCTAACACGAAAAGATCAACTGTATTTTTTATTTTATTTTTTGTTTTTGAAAACATAGAACATAAAAAACTAATAAGAAAAATCTTTTTGGTGTTTTTACCTTAGAAATATGCTAAAGAGACTAAAAACAAACCAAACAAAGACTTTTGTTTTTGTTTTAAAGAAATAACGAAAGTGAGATATTTTTGAATTTTATTTTTTTTGAATAAAATGCATAAGAATAAGAAAAATATTCTTCTTCTTTTTTTTTTTCTTCTAGTAAATAAAAGCAAGGGAAAATCTTTTTTTTTCTTTCCTTTTATAAAAAAAAAAAGCTTCAAAATTTCTTTTCAACACCCACTTACTACTTTCAAGTCTTCTCATTTTCTCTATTTTTTTTCTTTTCAAACACTTCTCACCAAATCAGTCTGCCAATGACCCTTTTAACCTAAAGATGCAACAAGCAGCACATAGGGATGATTAATGCCTTTTTGGGCCGCGGGCCCTGCTTGACATCATTTTGGGGAAAGTCTCCTACAAAGGAAAACGGTACCAAGGATCGAGTCCTGCTAGATTCAAATGACATGATGCACATAAGAGTATCCTAAAGGCTGACCTAGGTTGGGGTTTACTAACAAGGTTGTTCGAGGAGGCACGTGGTCGATGGCGGCTGCTTTTCTTTCCGCCTACTCCATTGAAATGCCCCTTCCCTAAAAATTTGGATGACTCTCGAAAAAGTCGTGTATGATTACAACGTACTCTGAAACTTGTGGCAGAAAGAATTGGGGGTTATGAAATGATGCCAGATATAAAGCAGTAGTAGGCAATGAAAATGTGATAAACAAATATACTCAGAAAAATATCAATTAAGGCAAAACGTTTAACCAAACAAAATATTCACCCAAGAGTTTCTAACTAAGCCAATGCGAGTCAATTTTTGAAAAGCTCGAATTCTAGAAGATCCCCAGCATAGCCGCTAGAGCTATCACACCCTTTTTTTCCTATAAAAGTGATTTATATGTTAAGTTCAAAAGGGTTTTCAAATCGAAAGTGACCAAAATGTATTTCAAAAGGGATTATTTCAGAAATAACAAGAATCGACACTTGACAATGGGTTTCGGTGTGCCAAGTCACCTTAAAATAGTTATCCCTTTAAAAACAGGTTTGACTCTAAAACTGATCAGCGACAGAGATTCTGGTTAAAGAATTTTGTTGACGGAGGGAAAGGTATGAGGCACCCCTCGAATCCCGTGGTTCTAGCACGGTCGCTTTGTTAACTTCGTATTGACTTAAGCGAAAACTCAATCAGGCAAACTCAAACAAACAATGACGCACACAAAATGGCTCACATTTTATAAAGCGAATAATAAAATTCAAGCCCATTAAAACTTAATCACGGCCCAACTGTCATTTTCAATTAAAAATCAAATCCCACTGTCAATTTGATCTAATTCGGATTGCTAACCCCATTAAGCTTGACCAAACTAAAGTTGACAAACTTCGAATCAATTAAACAAGCACCTTAGAAATCAATTTCACCAAAGACTGCACATAAAATCAACAGGAGTAAAGTAAAGAGATTGAGACAAGAATTGGACCTATTTATATATTAATTTAACTATGAAATTGTTGTAACTCGATGCCTAAACTGAGCAGTGGAGTCGCTGACCAGAAAACTCGAACCGTACCTCAACTCCAAACAACAACAACGTAGATGGAACCCCTTATTTTTAATTCGAAAAACTTAACTCTTCAATCTAAATCCAAACAAAAAACAATGCAAAAGAAAAAGTGTCGTTATGGTTTTGGTTATTGTTCAGATGAAAAACAAGGTACGTAAAATGGGCGGACGGGTGCTGGTATTTTTTGATGGAAAATAGGCGTATTCGGGTCGGTTTGGCCACTAGTTTTGGTAGAGATAAAGGCGGCGTGTAGTCACTGGTTGTGTTGATGTTGTTGGTGGAGAAAGTGGTGTTTCCGGTGGTTTGGTTACGGGTTTGGTCATCGGGAACAGGGGTGGGGAATGGTGTTGGAGAGGTGGGTTTATGGAGTTGTTTTTGGGGTTGAAAATGGGTGGAGATGGTCTTTTGATGGAGGTTCTTGTGAAGGAAGAAGAAGATGGAGAAAACCAAACTTTGTCTAGGAAAAAATGTATCCTCTCTGTTCCCCATTTCTTATTTCTATTCCTATTTTTCCCTTTATCTCTTTTTATTTATTTATTTATGATTTTGTGGACAAGAAAAAGGCGGGGATCCTATAGGTGAGGGTGTATTGTGTATCTATGTGTACCCTACATGTGTGTGCATGTGATCCTTTAATTATGGAATTCAAGAAATCAAAGTGCAGATGTAAGGTATTTTTGTGCACCTAAATATATGAGAGTGTAGTTATCCCAAAATATCTAGTTATGTAGATTGTTCTGAAAAAATGATTTGGCATGAGATAATTGGGAGTGGTTTTAAAAATAAAAATAAAATAAAAATGAGTGAAAGTGTAGGATATTTAAGTGCACATAGATGTATAGGATTGTAGTTACACCAAAATATCTAGCTACGTGGAATGTTCTAGAAAAATAATTTGGCATGAAATAATTAGGAGTGGTTTTAGAAATAAAAATAAGTGAATAGATAAACAAACATTTTTTTTAAAATGCCACTTCCTAAATTAACAACAAAATTAAAATGTCCATTATTCAATATTTAACTAATAAAGCTTTTAACTCGAATTAAGCTAAAAGGGTAAAACGTACATATTTTATTTATTTATTTATTTTTTGAAAATTTTCTTCTTTTCGTAATAAAACGAAATTAAATTATCTAAGACATGAAAAAAAAATTGTTGTTTTCCACTTTTCAAACGAAACTTACTAAAATAAAATAAAGGCCAAAACGACAAAAACAAGACGTAGAAAAATGTTTAAACACTAAAAATGGTGAAAAAGAAATCCCGAGGTGGGTCAAAATTACTTGTCTATAGCACCAACACAAACTGCCTAACTTTGGCCCTCATATTTCCTACCATGTCCGGAGCATACTTGGCCAGAGTGACAAACTTGAGGTAGTACTCGTTCACACTCATCTCATTTTGTTTCAGTCTCTCAAACTCTAAAGTCTTAGCTTCCAAGACCTCAATGGGTAGAAAATGCTCGATGGACGCGTCTGCAAAATCCTCCCAAGTGGAAGGAGCCGCATCTTCCCCTCGGGACTCTTCCCATGTTTCATACCAGGTGTTAGCAACATTCTTCAACTGGTACGCAGCAAGCTCTGCTACCTCTGTGTCTGTAGCATGCATCACTCGAACTATCTTCTAAACCTCGTCAATGAACTTTTGTGGATCCTCAGCCTTTTTGGACCACAGCAATACTGGAGGTTTCATGTTAATGAACTCTCTGGACCAGGGACTAGTTGACCCATCAATAGCACTTGTCCCCTGTCTCTGAACCTGAGTAGCAACAATCTAGGTGAGCAATTGGATAGCTCCCCTGACATCCATATCTGAAGCAGTGGGAGGGGGAGTAACTGGGACCTCTGCAGGCCTTTTAGTAGTAGGTGGGGGTGCAGTTGGGGATGTTGATCCCGATGGCCTCTCTGAGCCTGAGGGTGCACCTCCTGACCAGTCTCGACATTAGTCCTCTAGCTAGTGGATGAAGTTTTCTTGGTGTACTTTCTCTTGGCAGGAATTTTCTGAGATATGTAATATGCACGAGTTAGAAGAATTCCTGAAACAATTGCTCTAACTGCACGATCTGAAGTATGAAAGAAGTGACGCGCACACAATCATAAAAGTGACCCAACTGGACATGACTTCATAGACTCCCTAAGACACTTGAACCTAGTGCTCTGATACCAATCTTTGTCACGCCCCGAACCTGGGCCTTGATGTAATACGGCACTCGGTGCCTGACTACATGTGACCGAACGAATTAACTGGCTGGCTGAATCAACGTATGATATCATAACAAACTGAATGCAAAAAATAAACTAACATATACTGATATACTATAAGTCTGAATGATATAAATCAAAGTGCGGAAACGTTAATATAAGTCTGAAGCATAACTGTGGCCAACATGGCTTAACAGGAAAATCCTGCGACTCTGTCTATCTGTTATTTAGTCTATGAAGCCTCTAATGAAGTACTAAAAATACAAACTATTGCCGGGACAAGGCCCCCGGCATACCTGACTATCTGTAAATACTGAAAGACTGTAAAAATAATGATAATGCCCTAAAAGACTGAGGCTCACCAATCAGCTGATACTGGAAATCCTAGTGAGCAGATTCGTTGTCCTGTAAATTGCTACCTGCATCGCGAGATGCAGGCCTGGCCAAAAGGGATGTCAGTACATTTGAATTACACTGGTATGTAAAGCAACCGAAAGAAAGAACTGTAAGTGCGAAAACTGAAACTGATAACTGAAGTGAACAAAAGAAGTAAAGATATGAATACTTCCGGTTCTAAATAGAGAATCACCTGTTTAACTTAATAAATAATATGTGCCCTTAAGCCCAATATATGTGCACAAATCTGTGGCCTCGGGCCCAAGTATACATATACATAAACTGTGGCCTTAGGCCAAAATACAGGTGTTCAACATTAAACAATTTACATAAAAGAACTGAGAATTATGCAGAAAGGTACAACACTGACATACTGAGCAGTGATTCACTGAGACATGTACTAATGAACTTATTATAAGACCTGAAGCTTTAACTATTTATAAACATACTGAGGATTCTAGACTGAGACTCATGGGTATTAAACACAAGTCTATATTGATTATGTACTGAGCTCACAATGTTTGAAATGAAAGTCATGAATGAATTACGAAACTAGATAATAGAAGCTCTGCAACTATTCATGAAACTAAGCTTAACTATATTTCTGAGGCAATTCATAATATTGTAAAAGAACGCGGCATAGAGAGAATCATTAACATTCCCAAATGTAAAGATTTAGCCTCACATATCTTAATTTCCTGCTCTTGACGTACTACAATGTTCGTTGCTCCCTTTCGACTTTAATCTATATCAATATATGTCAATGGAATCAACATTAGCAACAATACTCAAGTTTTGGCCATCTAGGCATCTTATCAAACACTTGGTGGGCATAAAGATCCACAACCTTCATTAATGGTGTTTACTTCACCCAATTCCCATTCTATTACTTCTAGGTGATTCTACAATCTCAATTAGATGTAATTAACATCATTCTTTATCACCCATATGATTATAACAATCCTAAGTCAACAAATCCAAAACCCTACCATACTTCACATCATTCTTTTTATCAAACCCAATAACTTATCTCCCAAGTCTAACCATCAATTCCCAACTATAATTGGTTAGAGGGCAGAAGCATCACCTTTTTAAAGCTCAATCCTCTTAAATTCGAGTTCCAGGGTTTCTTTGCTCAACAAGAAGACTCAATCAATATCTAGGGATTTTGAAGGGTTTAATCAAGTCAGTAAGATGTTGGGGAATCAAAATTAACTAGAAATCATCATTGAACTTACCTTGGAGTGTTCTTGATGCATGGGGATGAGTTATCTCCCGTTTTAGGGTAATTTTTTAGTCTTAAGTAGTTAGGAAATAATCCTACCTTTAAGTATAAGTGAGAACACGAAATCTGACTTTTGACCCGAAACCTAACACGTCCCCACGATGGGCTCGCAATGTATGGCCATCGCGGAACCCTCTGCAGATAAAAGTTCAGAGAGGTCACTTTTGCGTTGGCCCCTCGACGCGTGGCCATCGCTCACTCGACGCGCAGCCAGCGCGTGGCCTGACGCTGTTTGCGCATTTTTGCGACGTCTATAAATTTTGCGCCGATCTCCGATTGGCTAGTCCTTCTATGGTTGGAAAGGTATTTCCATGTACTACAACTTTCATTAAGGACGTTTTTTTCAAATTCCCAACTAATCAAGGGGTTATGGTTGCCTGAAGTAGGCCCCTCGGCCACTTTTGCAAAAACGTGAATCCTTCTAACTTCATTTTACTCTCTTAATACTAGTCGTACCTTAGTCTGAAGACCCGAGATGTTACACTAAATCCTGAAAATAATTCAAATCCGACTTCAATTTGACTTTTGATTAGAATAATTGCATAGATTTCACTTAGGGCTTTAGAATCCCAATTCTACAATCATATTCATGATTTTAGTGATCAAATCCTACAAGAATCTAAGATAGAATGATGAAAGATAGGTTATAATCTTACCCTCGCGGCGAATCATGAAGAACCCTTCAAAAATCTCCCGAAATCGAGGTCTCTAGCTCGAGATATGAAATGAAATGTCTATGTTCGAATTGGTGATTTAATTTTCTCCAGCTGACTCCTTCTGCGTGATCGCGAGACCCAGCATCACGATTGCTGCCTGGGCCTTTGCTATCGCAATGACTAAGCCCCACCAAGTTTTGTGACCGCGGCTATCACCTCGTGACCACGAAGAAAACCAACAACTGGCACTAGATTTTTCTAGTGTCTTTCAAACTTTGAATTAACACCTGAAGCTCATCCAAGACCTCCCCAAACACAAACCAAATATGAATTTCAGTCATAAAATACATTACGAACCTACTTGTGCACTCAGAACACTCATAGGGGGTCATCTTGAGCTGAGGTTGACCGTGGTTAACTCCTAATCTTCACTCTAACTAGTTTCTCAACCAAGAGTCCAAAACACACCTCAGCTCCTCAGGATCCACCCCAACCATCCAACTAGGTCATAAATCATGTTCCGAATCTAACGGAACTACCTAAATTCACATCGAGTTAGTTAACCCCAGATGTTGAATTTTGTCAACCATTCTTATTACTTAACTTAAGGACTTCAAAATTTACTATTTATTCTCTGATACTCACACAATAGCATTGGGAATTGCACCACTTATCCCCCAAGTCAAAAACATCATTTTAAAGCTATGAGAAGGGTCATTTAGGAAAAAATGGATAAAAGTCTCAAAATGTCCTGGAGGGTCGTTACACCTGTATCCAGAAAATCACTTAATTCTACACATAAATCGGTCCCCAAATTAAGGGATTTTATTCTCTTAACTTTAGGGCTCAAAATCCAAATTCTCTCCAACTAAAGCATCTATTCACTCACTAATGAACGAGATTCTTACCCCTACGTTGAAACGTGAAGAATATCGCAAAAAGCATCCCAATTCGAGCTCTAGAACTCTCAAAATTATGAAAATACACTATTGGGACAAATTGTCAATTTATAACTAACCATGGTCACTTTTTGTAACAACTGTATGCAGTCGCAATGAAGGGCTATGCAGTCGCCTTAAAAGGTCTGCAGGCGCAGTGAAATCCTTCGCGATCGAGACGAAAGCCTTCGTGGTCGCAACTAAAGCTTTGAGATCGCAATCATAGCTGCATCAGCATGATATATTTATGCTAAAACGGCCATAATGTTCTTATACGATCTCGAAATTCGACTATTTATGATTCCAAAATCATGATACAGATATAATGTTTCAATAAAAACAAAATTCAGAGCTCATTTGCTTAATATGGTATAGTTTATGATAAAACCTTCTTCGAAACATCAAATACGAGCGCCTCACAACCCAAACTCATCTGAAACTTATTAGAATCTAACCAAACTTGCAGACAAGTCCAAAATCATCATACCAACCTGTTGAAACTTTGAAACCATGAATCTGAGCTCGTTTAGGCAACTATTTGAAGGTGATGAACTCTTAACTTTTAATTCTACTAGAATGCAACTCAAGTATCTGATTCACTCTCGAGATCCTCAGGGTTTGTCTAAACTATCCAACTAAGTCATAAATCACCATCCGGACGTATGAAAACTTCGAACCTCGATTCCGAGTATGTTTACTCTGAATATTGACTTTGGTTAGCCGTTTTCTTATATCAACTTAAGAACTTCAAATTGTAGATTTTCTTCTTCCATACTCACCTGATTTCTGCGGGAACCCTTCCACCCATCCTCGCATACGAGAAGGATCATTTAGGGAAAATGAGTCATAATGCCCAAAACGACCGAACAGGTCGTTACAGGTAGCCTACCTAAAGTTGAAATAAAAACAACTCAAGTGATAATTCGGCTAAATATTTTCACATGAGACGGGTAAGTAAGGGTTTCTCTTATGCTTACAAGGAACCGTAAACTAAAAAACCTTTGATTTTTTATCACTTATATAGGATGTAGTATTTTAGGACTTGCTTTCACATGCATTTATCACTTTCACATAAACAAGCCTAAATTGAAAAATATCTTCAGCCAATTCCTTAAATATAGTTGATACTACTTTCACTATTTATTAAGGTAGAAATGGTTTATGTATAGCATACCAAATATTAATACTTCATTCGATAGGAAAAATTCTAAAAACTCAAAGGGAAAAAATATTTTATTTGCATATTGGGATAACAAGATTATATCTCATTTATTTAATGTTGAATTAACTACTTCTTCTAAGTAGGAAAATCTTTTTGGATCAAAGAAAAAATTGAGTTTAAAAGACATATTAGTTGAATTTTCTATTAGATCATACACTACAACTAAAACTAGAATGTTTTTTACAAGGGTGAATCTTTTGAAGGAACTAGAGTATTTGGAAGTGATAGTTCATTCAAGCACTAAGGTGTAAATAAACAGTACATCATCAAATAAAGGAAAGAAATGAAAAGAAAGAATTTACAACTTGGCGATTCACTGATTTATTATGAAGAATTCATGCTGGAATTGAATTCCATTATCATCATCATCGTCATTGACATGGTTTTCATGCTTGTCAATGCCCTTCATTCTCTTTCTGGCAAGCAAATATATTCTTTTAATACGGGGCAAGCAGATACAAAAAGGAAAGAAGCAAAACTTCAAAGTTTTTCTCCTTTATCTGAATTGAATGGAAAGAAAAGAAAAAAGTTAAGTCACCAGCTAAATCAAAGTAAAGAAGGCAAAGAAATTTTCCTTTATTCACTTATATCAAATAAAATCCTTTCCCCCCTTAACAATAAAAGATGATTTTGCATACATTAAAAGATTTTTATACCAAAGAGATGGAAAATAACAACAAACGGCAAATAAATTGAACTTTTAAGCATTTCAGGACTCTAGAAAATGCATCTACACCGCAAATGAATCTAAAATTTTAGCTCCATCCACGCACTTATTTAGTGCTACTAGAGGGTATAATGTCATCCATAATTTTGGGCTTCTTAAATCTGAATCTGAGACTGATAGGTCACTAAACTCAGAATTTTGTTGAAGAAAAGTACCCACTTCTGTAATAGATCTTAGTCTCTTCCTAGAAGGAGTGACATAATAAGCATCCATTTCAGAGTAATCTTTCCTCAGGTAGAATACTCTCTTATATCCAGTTATGGTTTTAGGCTGATTGGGCTTGTCAATGGCCCAAGTTCGCGAATAATCGTATCAGGTGGGTCTTCGCAAGAAGCATGTATACGGGGTGGTGCGGGTCTGACTTTATGTGGGTGCAATGTGGGGTGGGGCAGTTGATACTTTTCTTAAAAAAATTAGTGCGGGTTCCCTCCCTTCACAGTTGATTCTCTGGATAAGCAGATAACCGGTAAAAAATACTAACGAACAAAGAGGAACTGTCGTCATTCCTAGAAGTGTTGGGGTTTGTTCTTTTTCGCGATAAAAGAGTTCATCAATAAATCTACTTCTGATTTCCTCAAACTCTTCCTGTGTTGAAATCATCTTCCATTTCAAGCATTTCCACAGTGTGCTGCCCATATGCTCAATTGGTCACTGCCCTCGACGACGTCTGTTACAAAATAAAATAGATCTATTATACCGTAATCAAAAGGAAGGACATCCAATTTGATTTGAAAGAAAATAAAAGTAACCATTGGAATTATTCTAGAAATGAAAAATTAACACTATTTTTAGAAAAAATTGATTGTGGAGGGTTAAAAGAAAAAGAGAGAAAAAGTAGCGGTTGATTAATTAATTTTTAACATCAGTTGTTATGCTTTTTAAGGAAGGGATATTATTTCATCATTAATGTTGAGCTCAAAATTAGTTTTAATGATCGGGAAAAAAATTAGTAACTGTAAGTATATTTGTAACGATTGTACTCATTTCCCTTCATTAAGAATGGTCGTTAAAATTCATATATCATGCCTGTTTATGGTGTCACAACACTGAAAATGTTGATGCACTTCTTCGAAGGTGCACTATCTGAAGTTGAAATTCATATGATAATTCTGCTAAATATTTTCACAATAAACGGGTAAGTGGGGGTTTCTCTTATCCCATACGAGGAACCATAACCTAAAAAAACTTGGATTTTTTATCACTTGTATAGGATGTAGTATAATTTTAGACTTTTTTCATATGCATTTATCACTTTCACATAGACAAGCCTAAATTAAATAATGTCTTCGGCCCATTCATTAAATTAGATGATACTACTTTCACTGTTGCTTAAGATAGAACTAGTTTAAGAATATATATCTTACCAAATGTGAATACTTAAACCGATAGAAAAAATTGAACAACTCATTGAAAGAAAATTAGTTTGTAGATTGAATTAACCACTTAATCTAAGTAATAAAATCTTTTTGGATCTAAGAAAAAATTCAGTTTAAAAGACTTATCAGCTGAATTTTCTATTACATCATATAGAACAACTAAAACTAGAATGTTCTTTTCAAGTGTGAATATTTTAAAGGAACCGGAGTATTTGCAAGAGATAGTTCATTCAAGCACTAAGACATCAATGAACAGTAATATATGAAAAGAAAGAACTTACAACTTGGTGATTCATTGATTCAATTATGAAAAATCCATGTGGAGGATTCATGCTGGAATTGAATTCCATCGTCGTCATCATCGTTGACGTCCTCTTCCTTGTTGTCAATGCCCTTCATCTCAGCCGCAGTAGGTTAAGTTGCGTTGAGAATGACCGAATGAGAGGGACTACTAAAGCATTTATATATAGGAGGGAAAGGGACTAGGGTTTTCTACAAGTCGTTACAAACTTTATTAAAAGCTGATTTGCTCCCAACTTTAACACAAATATAAAAAATGTGCTTTTACAATTTGGAAGAAATGTGACTTTATTTTGTTTTGGTTTAAAACAAAAATGAGAGTAAAAATATTGACTTTTCTCTTTCTTTGGGATAATGCGTTTGGATATGACTTTCATTTTAGAATAATAATAAAATTTCAAGTTAAATTATTACTTCATTTGAAATATTTTCAAATTTTATATTTTCTAGTTCCGTTATCGTTTTCTTCTTCTTCTTTTTGTGGAAATATACTAAAAGTATGCACTTTCTTATCAATTACTATTTGTTTGGACGAATTGAGATAATTATTTGAAATTCATTGAAAAAGATTCAGGAAAAGGGGAAATGGATGAGATTTGTCCTTGTGGTCGAATGAGAATTGATATTCAGAACAAAAGAGAAGAGAGAGGATGTTACCTCTTAGTTGATGGCGATCATCACCGGAGGGAACGTCCAAAAGCCGTTAATGGATTTACTCGATTGAGTGAGGCAAAGCTCTGCCTGATTCCAACGCATGCGAAAGCCATACCTAAAGGGAAAAGAGAGGAGGATTGGCACTCTAGGGTTTAAGGGTTGGGGAAATGAGAAAGGGGAAAGGGTTCTGGGTGTTTAAAAGGCGCAAATGGTAAGGGTCATACGGTTTTAGGTTGGGTTTAGTCGGTTTAGGGATTGGGCTCGAGTGTTTTCGGACTAAGTTGGCCAAGTTAATCAAAGAAATGTGGGGTTGATTTGAGGATTTAAAATGGACAATTTTTTATTTTTATGTGATACTTTTGGTTTCAATTGTAACCGATTTTTGAAAAAATAACCCAATCAATGCAATCAGAAATCATTTTTTACAAAATCAATCACTCTTTTATGAATCAGACTAATTTAGGTGAATTAATTAATTAATTAATTACTAATCAAGCTTCTTGAATCAACAAAACAAAATAATTATTTGCAAATGGACTAATTTTGATAATTAAGTCATAAAAGGCCTTGATTTAATAATTTCAAGCATGTATTCAGTTGAGCACTCGTTCTAAACATAGACTGGTTTTTAATAAAAAATGCTTAACGTAAAATAATTAACCTACACAAACATGATGAGTGATTAAAATTATATGTAAAATGTACGTATTATATATTAAAATATTTTTCCAAGTGAAACGGCAAAAAAAAAAAATGGTTTAGAAAATATTCTGACTGTATAACATGATAATTTTACTATGTGTGAGAATCAAGAAGCTTAGCTAATTAATTTAACATATAGAGAGCCAAATTAGGTGTCAATGACTAACCCTTTCTTTGGTGAAGAATAATGAAAGAAGGCCACGACAAAGAAATTGACAAACTTCAATTTTGGCCGACCACCAGTTCATCTCAGAATAATGAAAGAAGGCCACGACAAAGAAATTGACAAACTTCAATTTTGGCCGACCACCAGTTCATCTCTTTTGAATAAAATGGCATGAATTTTGAAAAATCATGGTCGAGCCTTGGAATCAAGCTTCTTATATCTCAGGTTGCATGAGAACTAAGGCCACATGTAGTTCCAGATATGCTTGATTTACCCACAACTTAAAATCTTTCAAAAACTGCCCTAGTGTCAAATTTATGAGAGACTAAGGAGCCCCGGAATATGACTTATGATGGAGTTTGGAATACAACTAGGTGGCCTATGAAGTAGATTTACCTCCAGAATTAGCCGTAGTTCACCTAGTATTCCATGTACCTATATTACAGAAATATGTGGGGGATCCTTCCTTTGTTCCTATGGAGGATATTGAAGTTACGGAGGACTTAGCCTATGAAGAGGTCCTAATGGCTATTCTTGATCGACAGGTCAGAAAGCTAAGAACCAAATAGATAACCTCCGTTAAGGTATTACGGAGGAACCCAAATGTAGAAGAAGCCACATGGGAAGCCGAAGAAGACATGAAATCAAAATAATCGTACTTATTCCATGATCAAGAAGAAGGTTGTTAAAACAATGTCTTACGTCAATGTTCCAATATCAAAGTACACATGTCTATATGGTATCTTACCTATATTTCATATATCCAGGTGACGTCAACATTTAAAGTTAAAATTTCTTTATGATTCGTGCCGACACTTTCTGCTTATGGTGAAGATATCGGAAAATAAAAAGATAAGTTGCGTTAAAGAGTATTGTTTTCATGTCTAATATGGCAAGGGAAGCCTTGTATCTTTACTTCTCATTTCCATATGCTATGCATGTTGTGCCCTGTGAGGCTCCAATACATGTCTATGGTTAGCTGATAGGTTTTGGGATAGTCCTATTTACAAAGGAAACTCTACCAAAATTTTTGGGAAATTCCAGAGTTAGACTTTTGTTGAGTTACGACTCACATTCGGGACGAATGTTCCCAAGAGAAAAATAAATTTAATGCCCTGTATCTCCAAACTAAGGTACGACTAAGTTCGACGTAGATAAATCCATCCGAACTCGAGAAAACATGGTTGTATTTAAGTATAACGATTAAGGATCTAGTGTAAGTTAGTGTTGAACAAGGTTGGAGGTTGAGGAGATTTAAAAGAACGAGTTTTGACCAAGTACGACATGTATGAGGTGACATACGAACCGTACATGGTGAGGTACGACCGGATGTCCATCGTATGGGAAGGACCCCAAGTTTGGGGCTACTGGAAAGGGACACCGCCCAGGTATGGGACCACATACAGTACATGGTGAGGAAGGGCCGTATGTGGGGTCGTATGTGAGAGACGGTGGACACCTATAAACAGGGGCGGACCCACCTTGAAGAGTGGGGGGACACGTGCCCCTCATAACTTCGGAAAAAACCCTATATACAGTCAAACCTCTCTATAGTGGCAGCGTTTGTCCGAAAATTTCATAGTTGCTATAGTGAGGTGTTGTTATGTATGTATATTGACATTTGATGTTTGGATCTCATTTAGCTGTTATAAACAAAAGTACGCATAAATTTATTTTTCTATACTTTTTTTTATATATGTTATAAACGAAAACAAAATACTTGTTAATTTTAAATTCTCGATTGATTTTTCTGTTTCATTAAAAAAAAATTGAAGTGACTAATAAATTCATAACTAGTTGTACCGTACTAAGGAGCATATGCATTTTAAATTAATTGAAAATTTAAATATTTCAAGTTTGACGTAAGAATTCTACAATTGTAGGTTGTTTTGTAAATTCCAGTCTCTTAGTGATAATATAACGCTTGAATTAACGAAGATTTTTGTCCAAACTTTCAGCAAAAAGGAATTCAATAGCTTTCTCTTGATGATTACCATAAATATTTTAATATTTTATTTTTATACATAATATATATCTTACAAAAGGTTACTTCCCCCAGTTCAAAAAGATTGTCCACTTAGCCAGGCAAAAATAGGTAATTTGACTAAACTATTCCAAATTAAATAAGTATTGGGATTTGGTCACTTAATACCTAATAAGGGAAAATCTGAAAAAATAATGTTAATTCTTTCTTGATTAGGTAAGTGGACACCCTTTTTGAACAAAAAAATAAAAGGCTAAGTGGACGCTTTTTTTGAGTCGGAGAGAGTATTACACAATATTTGAGTATGGTTGTTATAGAGACGTAATTTTACAAAGAGTGTACCGCTATAATGAACGTCACTACTGTTATAGGTAGAATGTTGTTATAGAGAAGTAAAATATAATAGGAAAAATCGGTTTCGGAGAAAATCAAGCCGTTATAGTGAAATGTCGTTGTAACGAATGGAAATTATAGAGAGATTTGACTGTACATATATTTATATACCTTGAAAAACTATCATATATTTTAAAAGGATCCCTCAAACACAATTTCTAAAGTAGTTCAGTTGGTAGGAATGCCCCTGCGTTGATGCTAACTGGTTGTGACCCGAGTTCCAATCTCGGCTCCTACAATTATTTTATTTTTAAAATTTGTGCAGTAACCTGCTGTACAAACCTGCGTTTAATGCAGATTTTTAATTATTTTTGTATCTTTTTATTATTTAGTCCCCTTCCCATTTTTCTTTTTCATTAAATCCCTCCCCCCAAAAGCCCCAAATTCCAAAAGATCTTTTCCCATTTCTCACTCATCTTTTCCCAACGTAATAAGCAAAAAGAAACTCCTTTGGCTCTCTCCATTCTCAAACCCTTCTTCCATTATCAAGTTTTCTCACAAATCACTAAGTTAGGAACGTCACCCATAGTCGAATCTATTGTCGATATTCATTAATTTCTCCGACAATCGAAATCAAGCCAACGATCGAGCTTCTCTTACGGTAAATCTTTCCCTTCTTTTTTAGTGACTAATATAGATTACTTATGATATAAGTATATAATAGTTTTTAGTTACTAGGGATTGAGGAATACATAACTTTACAGATTTAATTTAATTTAATCAAAAATTGTATAATCTTATACTAAGCCCTAAAATCTTATCACATTCTTAAATTTGGAATTTTGTACAATCAACTTAAGGTCTTGAAAAGTCAGGTTCGTTTTTATTTTTCAAATGAAAATGCGTCGTGTTCAAGTATGATTTGATGATGTACTTTTGCTATATTAGTACCAATTAATTATATTTGATAATATTGAAGTTTGTACTTTGTTGTTGTAAGCGATAAGTTTTTTAAGAGTCAGCGCGCCTAACTTTGTCGCTAGTAATTGGCGTACTAAAGATAATGGTGCCCCCGTTGAGCTCAAATCCTAGGTCCGCCTCTGCCTATAAATACCCCAAAATCGGATTTTTCCTCATGCCTCGACGTTAAATCGAGCGCTTGTTGGGAGGCAACCCAATTTTCCTTGCTTTCATAGTGTAGCTTCTTAGTTTTTAGATTAGGATAACTTCTTTATTGTTTTTGTATGTTTAGAAGCAGGTAAGACATGGAAACAATCCAGAAAACGCTATATGAAATCCGTAAATGAGAGAATAAGTGAAAAACATAAAAAAATGAGATGACACACAATTTTCCGCACTAGGAACCCACCTGGCATGGTATGCCCTTGTAAAATTCACATTCTGAAAATTTTCAAAGGCACGTCGTGCCCCAATGCTACATGGCAAGTAGGGGTGGGCGTTCGGTTTTTCGCTCGGTTTTATCAAACTTCGGTTTGGCTATTTCGGGTTCGGTTTTTTGAAGGTGGACACCAAACACCGAACCAAACTAGTTCGGTTCGGTTCTTTCGGTTTTGGTTTTTTAAAATTCAGTTTGGTTCGGTTTCGGTTTTTTTAATATAATATTAGAAGCGATTCCATTAACACTAATTCATATTCTCAAAAGCAATAAAATATAAAACTGATAAATTGAAATCAAAATCAAACAAATAGGATACACAAGAACAGAAAACTATAATCATGACATAGGATTACTAGGTGTTATATACATACTGTAAAAATAATTAAGAAAACACATAAAGGACATACATTAATCGTAAAGAGACATCCTATTTACATTTCTTTGTTAAGGATATTTGATTTTTTCAATTGAAGTGGAAAATTAGGGATACAAATGCAAAAGAGGACTTATTACAATTGGGTTTTTTATGCTTTAAACTTAATAGGCCTAGACTATTTTAATTTTTTTGGGTAATGTATTAAATTTCGGTGCGCGTTCGGTTTTTCGGTTCGATTTTATCAAACTTCGGTTCGGCTATTTCGGTTTCGATTTTTTGACGATGGACACCAAACACCGAACCAAACTAGTTCGGTTCGGTTCGGTTTGTTGAAGTTTCAGTTCGGTTCGATTCGATTTTTCGGTTTTCAGTATTTATGCCCAGCCCTAATGGCAAGGTGTGCCCTTGCATTTTTGGATGGAATATTGAAATTTTTAACTTTTTGAAATTTTTTGAAAAAGGGGAATCCGAATGTCACGACCCAACCCCGTAGGTCGTGACTAGTGCCCGAGCTAGGCACCCATACGAATCTGCTAACCGTAATCAGCGTCCAACAGATTATACACATACGCGAAAGTCGGACACAGGATTATAGCTAACATAATCGGACCTTATACGTACGTAATAGTAACACGTCACCCCGTAGTCCGGCATAAATACATAATCACATATATACATATATATTCTCGGTCACAATATCCAAATGGATGATATCATACATAAGCCGTAAGGTCACAACATACGGGGACGTTCGTAACGTAGATCACACAAATAAATAAACATTAACTACCCATAACCCACACGTATATGTCTACGTACCTCTAAGAGTCATAACGTAATCATATGAGCGGACAAAAATTGTGGCCCCGCCTGCATCTATAAACAAACATATATATATACATATAACGACATGTTTGTACTAAAAATATGGCTTTCCGATCAAAGGAGCACTCCGCACGCTAGTAATGATGTCCTAGGCGCACGGATCACCCAATCGTATATCTGTACCTGCGCGGCATGAAACGCAGCCCCCGAAGAAAGGGGGTCAGTACGGAATATGTACTGAATATGCAAGGCATGAAACATAATATATAGAATCATAATCGAATCAAAAGTCCAGAAAGTAAATGCAATATCAAAATATCAAAATGCTATCGAGTAAAACACAAATCATGCATAGGCTCTTAGAATATGGTCGCCCTCCGACATTGGCGCCATAACACATCATACCCCGTAAGTTTTCATATCTCCGTATCCCCCGTCACACAAGACACCACGTAATATACCCACGGTACCCGACTAAAAGGGGGCGGCGTACGGACACATCATAACACCATTATCCACGGTTCCCTACAAAGGGGCTCGGCGAACTCTGACACATCATACTCCGGAAATATAGCATAATGCGCACGATGACAACCGGCCCCGGACTCGGCGAAGGAAGCAACAATAGTGTGCACGAGCGAGTGTGAGAAACTATATGCAATTTAAAAAAAAAAAACATTTTCCAAAAATGTAATAGAAAAATCAAATAAGCTATCACTTGAAAGTCGGAACTTAGTCATGTCAAATACCTTTCGGACGACATTCGGAACGTATCAAGTATCTTAAGCATATCACGGAATCGTAGGGAACCATAGTCATATATATCATTATGACGGACTCGACGGATGAATAAAGTAAGCGACGCTCGAGAGCGAAAACGATAACTAAGTTAAGTTCTTTCAAAAAGTCACCGAGACTATACAAACGAAAATCTCGGGACCACGGGGGTGCATCGACCAAGCCGGGCCCGCCTATGAAAGTTGGTAACCTTATTCGCATTAAGATCTTTTACGAAGTTTTGAAGTGATCCGAGCCTTTCGTGAAAGTTACGGACGTTCGTAGTTCTGAACTTTTTACGACAAAAAATCTTTTTAGGAAACTTTTTAAATCCAATCTTACAAAAACATAAGGGCCATAGTTTAACTAGATTGACTTGCGAACATCAAGAAGTGAATAAAACTCATATGCTTGCTCTGGATCCACGGGAATGGAATTGCCGAGATTCGTAACTTATCATAACTTTATCGCATCTAAGACATGCCAATGAAGAAAAAGGGTAAGCCTTGCATACCTCGTTTGCCCTCCAAGCTAATTCAAATTTACGTCGCAGACTTCCTAAGATCTATAATACTCATTAAATATCAAACGTTAGCTAAAGGCATTTAGAAACCCGATTCCAAGCGAACACCAAATTCTACGGAAATTTGGGCAGCATTTCCCCTATAAATACAACGACCCCGAGAATTCAACTCGGTCATTCCTCAACATACATCATTCCATGAGTTTCATTCATTTTCTACACATTACAACAACACATAAACATGTTGAATGCAATTAATTAACCACTCCTTCTACACAACACATATCACACGGCCACACACATACACACACACGGCTACACTTCAACCTCCACATTTTCATGAACTTTATTCATTTCCACACTTCACAACATACACAAATCATCCATAACATATGAAAAGTAAGATTGAATCATACCTCTTCCACTTAATTCTTCAAGTTGGCTATGCTTGGCACCTTGAATCAACGCTGTTTCTACCACTCCAACGACTCCACCACGTTGTTATGCACCTTTCTAAGGAGTGGAATTACTAGAGAAAATTATTTTCTTGATCACTCTTTCTTGAGCTTGCTTCTCCCTCTTCTTGGCGAATGGCCCTTCAAGTTGCTCTCAAATTTTCTTGAAATTTCTAGAGATGAAAATGAGGAGAAATGTGATGAATTAATTCATCTTATGCTACATATATTAAGCCTCCATGTGGCCATGGCCCACACCTTAGGTAGCCGGCCACATGGCCTCATTTTTTTTTCATGAAATTTTCAACTTTCAAAAACTAACTTTTGGCCCCCAAATTTTCCATGAGATATATAACTTTCCATAATCCACTTTTAGTCCATAATTCCATAATATCTCATGCCAATAAAATCATAAGCAACTCATGCCTTGAAATAAATCATAGTTAAAATCTCTACTTCGTATCCCGGAATAATCTTGTCCTTAACTTCCCGCAATTAGCCCGGAATGTCCCGACGTACAAAAATGCGGGATATAACATCCTTCCCCCCTTTAGAACATTCGTCCTCGAATGTTCAACTAATCTTACGAGACCTTATAAGGATCTTGGGGGTTGCTTTTATTACTATAGTTTGCAGTCTCAACTACCACCTACTCCTTCTTCGCCATTTTCTCTTCAGCTTTTCAAGTCCTCACTCCTCTGTTATTATTCCGCCATAGTACCTTAACACACGCCACATCTTCGGTATGCAACTTTCTTACCTTACGAACAATACAATAAAGTCCAGTACATTTCGGATTACATTTTTCCTTCTATCGAATCTTATTACGCTTTTCATGGGTAATGTCCTCAAGTATTTCCACTTGTGAAATTCACTCTCCTTTGGTAGCCCGCTAGTTCCGACCGCCTTGCTTACTTCATCTTATACTCCCTTTTTACCCAGCTTGCGGCATTCTAGGCACATCGTCTCGTGTCACTTCTTTAGCTCCAATTCAAACCCTTCTGTTATCTCTTTGCCCCGATCCTGCTTCTAACCTTCCGGTTATACATGACGCTGTCATCTTTTCGTGAATACACGAAGGTGCCCAAATTAGTCCGAGACGTATTTTAACGCCGCTTCACTAATCCTTATGTCCTACCTCGTCTTCTCTTTTCTCGTCTTACAACCGATGTCCGAGTAGATTTTGGGTCCGCCCACAGCCCTGTCCTATTTGGCCTTAGTACTACTCTACCTCGAAATTATTATTTTTTTCCTTAAGCCGTCCTTCCATCTTTCCTTTTTCTAGTTCACTTTGCCCCACATACTTCTCCCGTATAAGCGTTTGCTAGTAGCCTGCCTTGTCACTTTCCTTTGTCGTATTCTTTCTCTCCTGTAAGCATCCACCTTCTCAGGTCGTGTCATTTAAGATCTTCCACGATTAATTCTCGGTACTATCTCAATTACCGTTCTAGCTCCTATCCCTTTTGTTGGTTTGGGTCTTACTAACTTGCCTCGGCGAGGAATCTTACCCTCAGCCGGGTGTCCATATCAAATATGTCGCGGTATTGATTGCCTCCATCTGGTACTTGCAATTCTCGCACCCGCTTCCCCTCTTTAGGGGCGTACTTATATCATTACCTGATTATATTTGCCTTACGTCTGCATTTTTCACTCTCGGTCAGGCTGCACTTTTGTTTCGACGTTCCGATTCCCTCACCAATTATCCGCTGACTTTCTTTCTCCTTCCCGTATCATTATGTTAGTACTTCCCAAGCTTACCCTATAGTAAAAACAATATCAAATTGCCTTATGGCATTCATGCCACTCATTTTTCTTTTTGCTCGAACCATGTTGTCCTGTCCGACTAATGCCTTCCATAGACCGTCACATTGGTTGCCGGAATGCGTATATCCGCTAATATAGCCATACACGGGGTACCACACGCTCGCCTGTACATATACATAATCACTAGCATCTCACTCACAAAAGATTCCTAAGCACTACTCAAACTGACCCTAATTCTAGCGCCGGGATGCACCTTCTTTTTCTTTACCCGATCCAGTCCGCTCCGGCCTACGCGGCCTCTTAAGATTAACGCCTACTCAGTATATTCTAAGTCCCTTTAGACTACTCTAGCTTCCCATTTGCTCCTTTTGGCTGAAGTTGTAAGACTTTCAGAAACTTCGTGGGGTCACCCATCCTAAAATTGCCCTCACTCTAGCACGCTTAACCTCGGAACTCCGATGAGATACGATGCTCCAACGCTGGTATAATCGCGTCCACCTCACACGTGACCTTCATCGCGTAGTTTGGAGTAAAGTAAAATCTTGACAGGTCTCCGAACGCTTTCATAGCACAATTACTATTTTACCCCTCTCTCGGTTCTACATATTCACTTATCACCTATGGGTATTACTACTTTCCATTCTAGACTCCCAGATCCGTAATGACCATGAACATGTCTTAATCGCCGATACATACTTGGCTATCAACTTTTGAATTTCCACCTACCGTTATTAAGCAACAATTATACAACAGATACGCACATATAAGAATATAAATTCTAGTAAGGATTCATGTACCTTTAGCCGCATCTGGTAATACCTCCTGATCCTGTCTACTGGCCAGCGCATATAGGCGGTTCGAAGGACCACTAGAACTGGGGACTCCTCCGCGACCTCTACCGTGGCCCGCCGGCGGCATACCCCGCCCATAGGGCGCGTAGCTGCGAAGAAGACGGACGACAAATCGACCGTGAGAGCCGAGCCGCACCACCCGAGCCACCCCCCATACGGGACACCTCTCATAAGGTGGCCTTGGACGGCCACAAGTAAAACAAGCGCCCGTCGCCCGATAGCACTCTCCGGGCGACGTCTCCTGCAAAGGTGTGAACATCGAGGTATGAATGGCCTCGACCGACCGGAACCCCGTCCACCTCGAGATCCCGAAGCCGGAGCTCGACTCGCTCCCGAGTACCTCCGCACCGTCAAATCTCCTCGCCCGGAATCGTGGGGGTGCGCTCCGCCGGCAACGAAGAATACCCCGCGTGCCGCCGAGGCTGCCCGCCTCGAAACTCCCCAGAATATCCAGTCGATCTAGCCCTCTTGGGCTGGCCCCTGTTATAACCTCCGTCGGGTTGACGCCCTCTGTGTCGATCCTCCATGCCCTGGGCGTACGCCTGTACTCGGGCAATGTCCATGCCGGGCTGGGAAGCCATTGCCATACAGCTATCGATCAGGTAATCATCCAGCCCCATCACATACTGGTGCACTCTGTCAGCCATATCATATCCCGCATTTTTGTACGTCGGGACATTCCGGGCTAATTGCGGGAAGTTAAGGACAAGATTATTCCGGGATACGAAGTAGAGATTTTAATTATGATTTATTTCAAGGCATGAGTTGCTTATGATTTTATTGGCATGAGATATTATGGAATTAGGGACTAAAAGTGGATTATGGAAAGTTATATATCTCATGGAAAATTTGGGGGCCAAAAGTTAGTTTCTGAAAGTTGAAAATTTCATGAAAAAAAAAATGAGGCCATGTAGCCGGCCACCTAAGGTGTGAGCCATGGCCACATGGAGGCTTAATATATGTAGCATAAGATGAATTAATTCATCACATTTCTCCTCATTTTCATCTCTAGAAATTTCAAGAAAATTTGAGAGCAACTTGAAGGGCCATTCGGCCAAGAAGAGGGAGAAGCAAGCTCAAGAAAGAGTGATCAAGAAAAATAATTTTCTCTAGTAATTCCACTCCTTAGAAGGTGCATAACAACGTGGTGGAGTCGTTGGAGTGGTAGAAACAAGCGTTGATTCAAGGTGCCAAGCATAGCCAACTTGAAGAATTAAGTGGAAGAGGTATGATTCAATCTTACTTTTCATATGTTATGGATGATTTGTGTATGTTGTGAAGTGTGGAAATGAATAAAGTTCATGAAAATGTGGAGGTTGAAGTGTGCCGTGTGTGTGTGTATGTGTGTGGTAGTGTGATATGTGTTGTGTAGAAGGAGTGGTTAATTAATTGCATTCAACATGTTTATGTGTTGTTGTAATGTGTAGAAAATGAATGAAACTCATGGAATGATGTATGTTGAGGAATGGCCGAGTTGAATTCTCGGGGTCGTTGTATTTATAGGGGAAATGCTGCCCAAATTTCCGTAAAATTTGGCGTTCGCTTGGAATCGGGTTTCTAAACGCCTTTAGCTAACGTTTGATATTTAATGAGTATTGTAGATCTTGGGAAGTCTGCGACGTAAATTTGGATTAGCTTGGAGGGCAAACGAGGTATGCAAGGCTTACCCTTTTTCTTCATTGGCATGTCTTAGATGCGATAAAGTTATGATAAGTTACGAATCTCGAGGCAATTCCATTCCTGTGATCCGAGCAAGCATATGAGTTTTATTCACTTCTTGATGTTCGCAAGTCAATCTAGTTAAACTATGGCCCTTATGTTTTTGTAAGATTGGATTTTAAAAAGTTTCCTAAAAAGATTTTTGTCGTAAAAAGTTCTGTAACTACGAACGTCCGTAACTTTCACAGAAAGGCTCGGATCACTTCAAAACTGTTCGTAAAAGATCTTAATGCGAATAAGGTTACCAACTTTCATAGGCGGGCCCGGCTTGGTCGATGCACCCCCGTGGTCCCCGAGATTTTCGTTTGTATAGTCCTGGTGACTTTTTGAAAGAACTTAACTTAGTTATCGTTTTCGCTCTCGAGCGTCGCTTACTTTATTCATCTGTTGAGTCCGTCATAATGATATATATGACTATGGTTCCTACGGTTCCGTGATATGCTTAAGATACTTGATACGTTCCCGAATGTCGTCCGAAAGGTATTTGACATGACTAAGTTCCGACTTTCAAGTGATAGCTTATTTGATTTTTCTATTACATTTTTGGAAAATGTTTTTTTTTTAAATTGCATATAGTTTCTCACGACTCTGCTCGTGCACACTATTGTTGCTTCCTTCGCCGAGTCCCGGGGCCGGTTGTCATCGTGCGCATTATGCTATATTTCCGGAGTATGATGTGTCCGGTTCGCGAGCCCCTTTGGCCGGAACCGTGGATAATGGTGTTATGATGTGTCCGGTACGCCGCGCCCCTTTTGGCCGGGTACCGTGGTATATGTGGTGTGCTGTGTGACGGGGATACGGAGATATGAAAACTTCTGGGGTATGATGTGTTATGGCGCCAATGTCAGGAGGGCGACCATATTCTAAGAGCCTATGCATGATTTGTGTTTTACTCAGTAAGCATTTTGATATTTTGATATTGCATTTACTTTCTGGACTTTTGATTCGATTATGATTCTATATATTATGTTTCATGCCTTGCATATTCGATGACATATTCCGCATCGACCCCTTTCTTCGGGGGCTGCGTTTCATGCCGCGCAGGTACAGATATACGATTGGGTGATCCGTCTGCCTAGGACATCCGTTCTGCTGTCTGGAGTGCTCCTTTGATCCGGAGCCCATATTTTTGGTACAAACATATCTGTTATATGTATATATATGTTTGTTTATGGGTACGGCGGGGCCCTGTCCCGCCATTTGATTCTGTTATGACTCTTAGAGATCTGTAGACATATACGTGTGGGTTATGGGTAGCTAATGTTTATTTGTGACTGTGTGATCTACGTTCTGAACGTCCCCTGTATGTTGACGCACCTTACCGGCTTATGTATGATATCATCCGCTGGATATTGTGACCGCAGAATATATATGTATATATGTGATTATGTATTTATGACAGCTACGGGGTGACGTGTTACTATGCTGTACGTATAAGGTCCGATTATGTTAGCTATGGTCTGGTGTTCGACTTTCGCGTATGTGTATAATCTGTTGGACGCTGATTACGGTTAGCAGATTCGTATGGGTGCCCAGCTCGGGCACTAGTCACGACCTACGGGGTTGGGTCGTGACACCGAAATTCCCCCACCAAAAAATTAGTCTTCCCTTCCTCTTCTAACTAGACGGCGTATGCCCGTGCTGCGCACAAGCCCAACACTTTGGATTATATAGTGATCTATGTGTATGTAGTTGTGTACAATTGTAAAGATTTATGTATTGGGTAGTGATAGTATGTATATGTATATATATATATATATATATATATATATATATATATATATACGCTAATAAACATACCTAAATTTGCAATCGTCGACGCATATATATAGATGAACATTAATACATATACATAAATGTTATTTGTTTATTAAGTGGAATTATGTGACCATGATAAAACAGTGAAAATTAAAAGGAGTGTAAAAGTGACATGTGGCCAAAAACATGATTAATACCTGCCACTTGAAATGACATCATCTGTTCTAATGCGATTTTATGAGCAGGGGCAAAATAGGGAAAATACGAATATATTTAATACTAAGCTACAGTAAGATTCTATTTTTAACTAATGGAATTATTCAATGGCAAGTGGTTTGACCAAATTGTCATTGGTCGACGATCCACTTCTTCAACTCATGCTTTTATATAGTTTAGTTTTAAAAAAAGGGAATTTGTCTATTACAAATTAAATTGCACGAATTGTCCTTCAAATGGGCTAGTATTTAATTTTTGCCTTTAGCAATTAATTTTAGGAATAATTTCAATAATATACAATCTAGCATAAAATATTATATCCACATAGTTATATTTTTAATTTACATCTGTATAGCCAATTTTTTTTACAATAGTGTTTATACACACGATATACAACATTATACACTTACTGTAAATAATGTGTCGATCTTATATAAAAGTGTATAATAATGTATAAAAGGGTTATTTTGGGTAATATTAAAAATATGAGTCATTTCAGGTAAATATTTTTTCCAAAAAGACATAGGCTATTATTTTTCGTAAATTTTATGCCTAGTGGCCATAAGTTTTTAATGGTGCGGAACATAACTTGTGAGATATTATGATGCAGAAATATAAATTTATACCCCAGAATTTTAATTTTTTTTTTTTTAGGGACAAAAATTAAACAGCAATACAAAATAAGGGCATAAGTGACAATGAGCCTAAAAAATGTGGAGAAAGTTTTGGTAGGGCCTACAACACAAAATAAAAGATGGAATATCCAATAAAACCGTTAGAAAAACAACGCAATAAGAGAAAGTGAATACTTTGATCTACACCAACAAAGGGGCCACTTTCTTTGGACAAATATTCAAAAATCTTTGCCGCAATGCACACATGGTATAGAAATCCAACTGAATGAATCCACCATTATTGACCTAATGGGGAATACTTTGAGAATTACATGGATATTGCTTGATTTTTTAATATAGGGTCCACATATTTTTTCTGATATTGCTTATTTTTTAATATGGGGTCCATGTTTTTTCTTTTTTTTTTTTTTTTTTTTTTTTTTTTTTTTTTTACATGAGTTGGAGGTAAAAAATAGTACCACCTTTTTTTTAGACTGTCTAAAAAAGAATGATATATTTTTATGTTTAGAAATCATTTAACTTGATTTAAATGAAATGATTTAAATTTACACAAATATCTATGACTTGTTTTAGACCACAAGTTTCAAAGATCTTTCCTTTTTTTAAACTTCGTGTCTAGTCAAATTATGTCACATAAATTAGAACGTAGAGAATACCTTTTAGTAATATAATTATGGAATTTTATTACGTAAAAGTATTATAATTCAATTAATTGAAAATATCAACAAATTATTTTACTTAGTCCGCTTCTCCCATATATGACTTTCCTTGTTTGGTTCTCCAATTGAAAGATTTGAAATACACTTTCTCCTACCGAGTTTCATGCCGTCATCTCTTTCTAATCAACAACACTGAAAAGCGCTTTCGTGTGTCAGCATCTGCTGTAGTCTTAAATTTTTAAGTATAGACCAACTTCATCATTTTAATAAAATATCTGAATACGTTTCTTGACCATTTATATTTCATCTTCTCAATGTTATTCCTCATTATTTGTATGAGTCGTATGTGTCTAGACTTATACCCAAAGGTATAAGTTTTAAATCTTTTGGTTTTATGACTTCTTTAGCGGTTTTTGTGTTCAATTTAAGTCGTTATTTATTTTTTCCTGAATTTCTCTTCTTTAAATTTTCTCTAAGTGCACCTTTACCATTTTCTGAACTTATTATCATTGTTTAAATGTCCTATTTTTTTTCTTCTTCACATGGATCCCACTTTATTTTTTATTTTTTATTTTTTGCAATTATCTCCTAATTCTTCACGTGAATCCGACCTTAATTTTTTTTATCTCTACTATTATGGAAGAGTGGGTCCCACCTTAAATTTGTTTTTTATTTATTTATACTATTATAGAAAAGTGGGCCCCACCTTAATTTTTTTTTTTTTAAATTTACTATTATAGAAGACCGTTTATATTTCGCCTTCTTGATATTATTCCTCATTATTAGTGTTAGACGTATGGTATAAGTTTTAAATCTTTTGGTTTTATGACTTCTTTAGCAGTTTTTGTGTTCAATTTAAATCGTTATTTCTTTTTTTCCGAAATTCTCTTCTTTACATTTTCTCTAAGTACCTTTACCATTTTCTGAACTTATTATATCATTGTTTAAATATCCTTTTTTTTTCTGTTGCAATTGTCTCCTACTTATTCACGTGGACCCCACCTTAATTTTTTCCTAGCAATTGTCTCCTACTTCTTCACGTGGACCCCATCTTAACTTTTTTTTTTTTTTTTGCAATTGTCTCCTAATTCTCCACGCGGACCCCGCCTTAATTTTTTTTTAATCTCTACTATTATAGAAGAGTGGGGCCCATCTTAAATTTGTTTTTTTTTCCATTCCTACTATTATAGAAGATTGGGCCCTACGATAATTTTTTTTTTTTTTTTTTACAATTTTTCTATCTACTATTAAAGAAGATTGAGGCCCACCTTTTTATTTTTATTTTTCTTTTCAGTGACTGACGACAAAGCATGGGTAAACCCATGCTTCTATATAGTAGAAAAACAACCTCGGTTTCAAATACATCCACACACACAAAAATCATTCACTACTCCATGAACAAGTTCATCACATCATCCACTACAAAGCTGAGGTTTGTTTTGTAGTTCTTTTTTTTTTTTTTAAAGATTCCCTTGTCCCAGGCAATTTGGCCTGTAAATTAGATGAGTATGTAGTATGGATTTGTAATGTTATTGACTGAATTTAAGAGAATACAGTACGAAAATTGGGATTTTATTGCTAAATGCGATTACTACACCACTGTCACAATCAAGCACTGTAAAATGATTCAATTACAGTAAATGAAATGAAATAAAACACCATTGATGAGCTTGGATAGACCTTGAATTAACCTGAGAATTATAGAGAGAAGAGAGTAAGATCGTGTGAAGAAGTAAGGAGAGAAAGGAAAGAAGAAGATATTTTGTAGAGAGAGAAAGTTTGTACCAGATTTTCCATGTCCCCTTCAGCCATGTGCACATATGTATATAACAACCTCCACCAACAGCTGCTATCCAGCTGGCGTTCAGCTGGCCTTATTGACTAACCCTCACCGTTAGATTATTACTCTACTTCTAATCTGATCCGTTGATTACACCTCATGTGGGTTGTTTAATGAACACGTGCCTCCCCTTATTTCTCCTCATTTACACTCTAATCCTCAATTCCAATTCAATCGATCAATTCCCAAATTCCCAATTCTCAAACCCTAACGACATAACAATTCCACCCCCATCGGACAAACCTTGTCCTCAAGGTTGGGTCTGAGCCACAAATTGAGGGAAACGACTCCGTATATACGTCCAATCCTCCCACGTTGCCTCCTCAGGCCCCAAATTGGCCCAGTGAACCAAAACCTGGACCGAAGCTGAATTGTTCAATTTCACGATATGCCGGCGTAAAATAGCCACTGGTGCAGCTAGTACACGCCCCTCATCATCAAAGCTGGTGGTTGGGGCTGAGATGTGATAGCAAGTCCCACGCGACGCTTCAACTGAGAAATGTGGAAAACCGGGTGGATCTGAGACCCCGCCGGCAACTCTAATCGGTAAGCAACTGACCCTACTTTACTCAGAATCTTATAAGGCCCATAGTATTTGGCACTAAGCTTAAGATTGCGACGTACTTCGACTGAACTTTGTCTGTAGGGTTGTAGTTTGAGGTAAACTAATTCACCAGGTTGTAGAACCCTCTCAATCCTAGATTTATAGGCAAAAAATTTCATTCGTGCTTGTGCAACCTGGAGATTATCCTTCAGAATATGAAGAAACTGTTGTTTTCGATTAATGCATGTGCTCAGCTGTTCATGAACTGGTTGAGGTAATGAGCCCATAGGTATGTGGGGTGGGGGTACCCATACAGGGCCTCAAAAGGAGTAGTTTTAAGGGCACTATGGTGGTTGGTGTTATACCACCATTCTGCCAAATGCAACCATTTGAACCACTACTTTGGAGTAGAAAACACCATAGATCTCAAATAGGTTTCTAAATACCTATTAAGTCTCTCAGTTTGCCCATCTGACTGGGGATGATAGGCAGTAGTCATGTTTAATCTGGTCCCCAATGACTTAAAGAGATGCTGCCAAAAATGACTAGTGAAGATGGAATCCCTATCAGTGACAATTGACTTAGGCAACCCATGTAGCTTATAGATTTCTTTAAGGAAAAGTTCAGCAACATCTTTGGCAAAATAAAGGTGTTTTAGAGCCAAGAAATGACCATACTTGGTCAGTCTATCCACGACTACTAGAATAGAATTCTTGTGATGAGACAGGGGCAATCCCTCAATAAAACCCATACCAATATCCCGCCAAGGTAGTTCAGGAATGGGTAAGGGCTGTAGCAGCCCTGGATAATGAACATTTTTAGTTTTGACCCGCTGGCATATATCACACTCTGCTACCCACTGAAACACCTCCTTCCTCAGGTTAGGCCAATAAAAATCATCTTGATTCTTTTATAAGTAGCATGTTGGCCTGAGTGACCCCCAATAGGTGAATGATGCAAACTTTCAAAAAATTTACTCCTCATATCAGTGCCCTTGCCAACATAGATCTTGTGATCACATCTAAGAATGCCCTAATTTAATGTATATTTACCTGAATTGGATGGTGTAGTGATCAATTTAGTGATCAGCTGCAATGCTGCTGGATCATACTCATAGTTCTCACTCACTTCCTTTATCCAAGTAGGTTCATTGACAGAAACTGCACACAAAATAGGTCCTTCCTCTTGCCTTCTAGATAAGGCATCAGCCACTCTATTCTCAGTCCCTTTCTGGTAGTGCACTTCATAATCTAACCCCAATAATTTGGTAAGGCCCTTCTGTTGCAAGGCAGTCGTCACCTTCTATTCTAACAAGTACTTGAGACTGTTATGATCAGTCCTTCTGATGAAATGCCCCACCATCAAATAGTGTCTCCACCTTTCCACAGAAGATAAAACTGCTAAGTATTCTTTCTCATATGTAGATAACCCCCAATGTCTAGGAGCCAATGTCCTGCTAAAATAAGCAATAGGTCGACCCTCCTGTATCAAAACTACACCAATCCCTTTAGAGCATGCATCAATCTCTACTACAAATGGTTTAGTAAAGTCTGCTAGGGCCAAAACTGGTGAGTAGACATAGCTTTCTTAATTCTTCAAATGCAGCCTCAGGTTCATCACTCCACTGAAATGAATTCTTCTTCAACAGAGTTGTAAGAGGTTTACTAATCCAACCATAGTTCTTGACAAACCTTCTATAGTAACCAGTCAAGCCCAAAAATCCCCTCAACCCTTTAAGTGATTTAGGAGTAGGCCAAGAAACCATGGCCTCTATCTTCTTAGGGTCAGTAGATACACCTTCTCCAGTGATTATGTGACCCAGATACTCCACCTCCCTTTGACTGAATGAGCATTTAGATCTCTTAGCATAAAATCGTTCTTTTCTGATGATCTTCAGTACTTCTCTCAGATGTACAGCATGCTCTTGTATTGATGAACTGTAAACAAGTATGTCATCAAAAAGCACAAGAACAAACTGTCTAAGTTGATTTCTGAAAACATGGTTCATTAGGCTTTGAAATGTAGCTGGGCCATTGGTTAAACCAAAGGGCATAACCTTGAACTCATAATGTCCCAAATGGGTTCTGAAAGCTGTCTTATAGATATCCCCTTCATTCATTCTGATCTGATGATAACCAGCCCTAAGATCTATCTTAGAAAAGATAGATGCTCTATTAAGCTCGTCCAATAAATCATCCACCAGAGGGATTGGAAACTTGTCCTTAATAGTCATCTTATTCAATTCCCTGTAATCTACATAAAACCTCCAAGTGCCATCCTTCTTTTTAACTAATAGGATAGGGGAAGAAAAAGGTGAATGACTAGGTTGAATTATGCCATTGGTCAACATCTCTTTAACCTGCTTTTCAATCTCATTTTTTTGAAAAAAAATTATATCTATATGGTCTAATACTCACTGGTACTGATTCAGGTTTCAGAGGTATGAAGTGATCATGGAGTCTCTTAGGTGGTAGAGACTTAGGCTTCATGAACACATCAGCAAAGGCTTCCAATGCATCACTGATATCAGCAGGTAACACATCCTCTCCTTCAGTGATCTCTTCTGCCGTAATAGTGAACACATGTCCCCAAAACACCTTGCCCTTCTTGATCAACTATTTTACACTGTTTGAGGTCATGCTCTTAAGGTTAGCTTGACTGTGCATTCCCCTCAATCTAACCCTTTTACCATGATGAGTAACTTAAACCTCATATTTTTCAAAATCCAATAACACAGGATTGTGTTTTTTCATCCAATCCCCACCTAGTATCATGTTAGAAGCACCTAAATTGATCAGCTTGACACAATCTTCAAATTCAATCCCATGTATCTTCCATTTAAACCTGGGCCATATG
Source organism: Lycium ferocissimum (assembly GCF_029784015.1). Taxonomy (NCBI): domain Eukaryota; kingdom Viridiplantae; phylum Streptophyta; class Magnoliopsida; order Solanales; family Solanaceae; genus Lycium; species Lycium ferocissimum. The sequence goes on along the minus strand of NC_081345.1, from coordinate 55,486,571 downwards.
TGGTGACTCATGACTTAGTTACCATCTACGACAGTCACCTTAATGGGATTAACCTGCCTAATCACACTCCCCATTTCCTTAGCAGTCTGCATATCTAAAAAACTGTGTGTGCTACCCAAGTCTAGTAGGACACTCATCATTTGCTTCTTGACTTCTCCCATGAGGCTGATAGTATTAGGAACCTCAGTCCCTGATAGTGCATTTAGACTAATAGCCTCTTCTACCACCTGTGTTTCATTAAAGACTATAGGTTCCTCTTCTTCCAAGGTTATGATTTCTTCTGCTAAATCCTCTTTCTGTTGGTCTTCATCTGCAGAAATAGGATTGAGTTGTCTATTCTTACACTGATGACCCTGAAAGTACTTGTCACCACACTTATAGCAAAGTCCTTGATTCCTCCTAGTCTCCATGAGTCTATTATTACTTCCTCCTGTCTGCACACTTCTGTTAGTAGCATTGTAAGATGGAACATTAGAATGTCATGTACTCTTACTCCAAGTCACTATATTCTTTTTGCTAGCTATTTCTATCACATTCTCATAGTGTCTAGCCTTGTCCACAGCTTGACTCAGTGTATAAGGATCAAGCCTTTTAACCATAGGCCTAATGTCTTCCTTCAACCCTTCATTAAAAATCCCTAGAAAAAATTCTTCATGTATAGTGGGATTTCTCATAAGCACCCAGTCTTTAAGATCTTCAAATCTTTCCAGACACTCATTAACCGTCCCTTTTTGCTCCACTCTTTTGAATACCCCTAAAAGGTTAAGTACACTGTTGGATCCTTCAGCAAACCTTTTGCACAACTCCTCAGTAAACTCAGCCCACTCCACATTTCCTTTACTCAAGTGGTAAGAGAAGTACCATGCTTCCACCCTTCCACTCAAGTGTAACACTGCCATTTCTAGTTTCTCCTGAGGGTCCATCACATCGTTGTAATGGAAATATCTTTTGCATTTTCTTAACCACGCTTGTGAATCCCCATCTTCAAAATATGGGGAATCAACCTTATGACCAAACTGACTGGTATGATTTCTTGTTGCAGGAGCAACCATTTGATTTTCTCTATTCCTGTTGCCAACATTGCTTGCATTACCAGATCCACTCATTTGACCAGCATTGGCTTGAGTCTGAACTCTGGGTGGACTGCCCAGTATCCCATCATGAACTATCATGAATCTCTCCAACATCATATCCAATTTCTTCCCGAGATTATCAATCTTCTCATCTGTAGCTTCAGATTTACGACCCGCTTCAATTATATGATTTTGTAACTGGGCTTATAACTTCTTTACGTTGTCCTTCATGGATTTAGACCTAGTTTCTATAATAGTCATAATCTTGTGGGCCAGGATAGAGCTCTGATACCAATTGTAATGTTATTGACTGAATTTAAGAGAATATAGTACGAAAATTGGGATTTTATTGCTAAATCTGGATTATTACACCACTGTCACAATCAAGCACTGTCAAATGGTTCAATTACAGTAATAGAGAATGAAATGAAATAAAACACCATTGATGAGCTTGGATAGACCTTGAATTAACCTGAGAATTATAGAGAGAAGAGGGTAAGATCGTGTGAAGAAGAGAGGAGAGAAAGGAGAGAAGAAGATATTTTGTAGAGAGAGAGTTTGTACCAGATTTTCCATGTCCCCTTCAGCCATGTGCACATGTGTATATAACAACCTCCACCAACAGCTGCTATCCAGCTGGCCTTATTGACTAACCCTCACCGTTAGATTATTACTCTACTTCTAATCTGATCTGTTGATTACTCCTCACTGGGCTGTTTAATGAACACGTGCCTCCCCTTATTTCTCCTCATTTACACTCTAATCCTCTATTCCAATTCAATCGATCAATTCCCAAATTCCTAAATTCCCAATTCTCAAACCCTAATGACATAACAGGATTCGCATCTTGCTTATTCGATTTTTTGGGTTAGCTTTGCTCTCCTAGTTACAAGAATGCACACTCTCTAATATATGCATATGGATTGTTTGTGAATATGCTCAAGTAGATTTCATGAGGCTATATTGATAGAATTGAGAAAAGTTTTGTAACTTGGGGATTTGTCTGCTAAAGTTAAAGAGTGGGGTGACCAAGGAAGTACTTGAAATTGTGAAATCTAAAGTAGAAATCGGTTACCACCTCACTAAACTAAGTTCATGACAATGTTACTTGACATATCATGCCTTGTACTTGTATTGTTTTAGTTAACTACTTATTTTCCCTTTTAGTTAGTATGATATTGTTGTCTAGTTTTGATTTCCCAAAGCATGTGCTAATGTGAGATGCTACCTAATGGTTCATTGCTTGTTCGAGGGTGAATGCTAAGGACATAAGTGTGGGTTTATTCTAACCTTACATGGGCTCGTATTTGTTATCTTTGTATGTCTTGGAAGAATATTTGTCTAGTACAGGTACTATGCCACCCCGAAAATGCACCAAGGCTACCACAGAGGGTACTAGCAGTTGTAGTGGTGCTAAGGCACCTAGGGGCACCACATGTTCCACCCAGGAGAAAGTGGTACCACCGACTTCACCACCACCACAGGCACCCGCATGTCCTGAAGATTATAATTACCCTTATGGGCGCTATGGAGCCAGAGCTGTCTGTACATACTGGATTCATTGGTTCACTATTTGGCAGCCATACCATGTGCCAGAGGCTGAGCCTGGGATCAGTGACACAGCCTTGCGGACAAAGTGTCAAGGGGTATGGAGCAACTTGAGATAGTTAGGATTTCAATCCTTATTTGTACATGGAGAGTCAGTCAACACATCTGTGCGAGAGAGTTCTAAGTGAACTGGTTCCCTTGCCCTAGTCTTGACAAGATGTATATGGTATTTGTTTGAGGAAAGAGAGTGGAGTTCTCATTTGATACCATCAACAAAGTGATGAACTTCACCGATCATTAGCATGAGGAGTTTGCATACTTTGTGTTGAGGCCTGATTACACGGCCATTAGAGAGACAGTGTGTCGCCCTAGGATTATAGCTGCTTGGATCAAAGATGGTGAGAACTTGCACTCCAGACTCGAGCGTTCCTACTTCACTATTGAGGCAAAGGTTGCCTTAAAGGTACTCAATAACCGCATACTTCCTACGTCTTATTATACTGAGGCTGATCGTCTACAAGTTTGCTTGGTTTATGCTATCCTAACCAAGAATAAATTCAACTGGGGGAAGATCATAATTGGGCAGATGAGTAAAGTCAAGGACCAGAGGAACAAGAGGCTTTCTTTTTCGAGCATGTTGACTGAGTACTTAGTGAGTTGTGGAGTCCCAGCAAACGATCCATGTGATCATAGAGTTGAAGCTGCTCTAGCATACTATGACCCCAAGCACGTGAAGGAGGGAGTAGGATTTGGTCCTATACTTTCTATGAAGCAGAGGATAGATCAACAAGAGGAGCGCACACGTTACTTGATGAGTAGTCTGAGGTGCCAAGCCGACAAGCGAGAGGTTGATTTGAATCCGCTAGTTGCATTGCATCCCATGTCCTCCAGCGCCAAGCAGTTTCTAGGCTTGGAAGGAGCCCAGAGTTTATCGTCCAATGAGGATGAGAACTCTCAGGGAGACTCGGCCGACTTTTTCCTAGATTCAGATGATGATCGGGATGAGGCTTGATACATGGAGTTTCTTTTTCTCAACTTTTTATGATTTCCCATGATATTTTTTGTGTTTTTGCTTATGGGGACAACTTAGGCATTAGACTAGAACATAAGAGAAAGGTTCAAGTAATTCTAGAGAAGTCATCCATCATAGTTAAAAATTACTTTTCCTTTTTTGTAAGTTGGTGTTTTGTAGGGTCCCTAGGTGTCTATATGTATGAGCTCGAAACATTTTTTAGTGGAGATAGTACATATTGAAAAAGGGGGCTTAGATTGCCTAGCCATTGGACAGATTGTGCAGGAAAAACAATCTTGTATGTATAAGAGAGAGGAATTTCTTTAATGTTTTTCATTACATGATAAGGAAGATGTCCCAATCAATTATGTCATAATTGTAAAGAATCAGAAACATGAGAAACATACAACTCTTCATTGCTTAAAGATTGTAAAACATTCTCAGAATCTGGATTTAAACAAACTTGCCTCAGAGACTTTTGACAACTTGAATATGAAACAAAGGACAAAACTTAGATGAACTATTCATATGATCATCTTTAAGAGGAAAAGAAAGATAAGGGTCTTTTTTTAGACTTGATCTGCTGGCTTGAGGAAGTGAGACTATGATAGCTTATCTTTGATCACAAGTCTACTACTGCTTCACCAAAAACGGGATCCTTCTTCGTTGAAAGGTCTCGAAGGTAACAACCAAATTTGTTAATCACGTCACAATCAAATTGCTTACAAAGCTGGTAAACTGATACGAGCTTACGATGAAAGGAAAGTATACGAAGTACATTGTGCAATATCTGAGAATAGGAGACAGATCTAAGCTTCCTATAAAAGTGACAGCAACATTTTTAGGAATTCGGCAAAGTTACTAAAATAGGTGGTGACTGACTCTTTATGTCATGCAAGAGTGACTTATCAAAAGTCGCGTGCTGAGAAGCTCCTCAGTCAATGATCGAAATATGATTAGATAACTTAGAGAAGAAAGTAGAAACATGATATGCATAGGAGGAATCACTGGAAGAGTGATGCATACCAGCTAGATTAGCACTGGCATTGGTCTCAGAATTTGAGGCAGTGGTTCCTGTTTGCACAAATTGGAAGATCTGAATGAGTTGCTCATACTGTTCCGTGGTTAAATTTTGATCATTGACAAGAGCAGCAACTGGATTTTCTGGAGCAACATCTTGTTCTCCCAATTCTAGAAATAGAAGTTTTTCCCACCGCCATTCAATGAGAAATTTATGCTATAGAACATGATCTTCCCACTTCAATCCCACCGAACCAGTCCACTGGAAAAACGCATTGTAGGAAACAGTTCCCATTGAAACGCTGAGAAACTTCCTACATTTTCTATGTGAAAACACTACTATTTAGGTTTTTCCCACCCATATTAAGTGGGAAATAGCCACTAAACATTTTTCGGTGGGAAATCAGTGGAAAAATAGAGATTTTTTAGTAGTGTCCTATAGCAGCATTTACCTGCTGATTCCTATAGGTATTCTTTTCTGTTTATTGAACTAAAATGCTAGGGACACCCAACTAACGTGTAGCAATCAATCTTTAAGGTGTCCTTATTTTTTGCAGTACTTGCAAAACAAATTAGATTTTCTTGGCTCATTGCTCCCAAATTGTGTGTATTGTTTATGAGTATCACCAGTCCTCTATGTATTCCATTTCTGCCTAGAAGTAAAGAAAGTAGAAGAATCTGGGTTACGGGTAGAGTTAGAGTGAACTTGTTACGCCCCAAAATGGATTGCGACATGGCCGGCACCCTATGCCTACCAACTTGCACCGAGCGAACCTTAATGATGCAATACATACCCAATTCGCACCCACGTGATCTAATTCATTTATAATTGTTATTGAACTTCCCTTTGTGATTCCTCATGCAGGACTATAGAATAAGCCTGAGCAGTGGCTGGGAGAGGCTTAATCATCAGTATATTGCTTGTCACTCCAGTATAGATATCATTTAGTCCATTAAAAATTGAATGAGTTGTTGATCTTCATTCATCTTAATATTGTGAGTTTTAGAACCATATTTACACTCACAACTACATATCATAAATGTGTTTAGCAATTTTAATTAATCCCAGATGAAAAGTGGAGTTCCTTGATTTATGGTGCCTAAATATGCTTTTAGTAGCTGCATTGTTTCATGGAAGTTTGTCATGCTAATATCGCATAGAATTTCAGTAGTATTGCTAGGAAAAGAAGCATGTGGTTGAACCTTTCCAAGTTAGATAAGAACTAGCTAATCAGGTGATGTGATATACTTCATCTAGAGTCATCATGGGAAATTATCGCTCAAATCTTAACAGAGACAAAATATTAGGTAGTTTCTTTTAATCTGTATAAGCTTTAATCAACAAAAGTATTCAAAACATGTATTAGTTGGAGGTAACAGGTATCTGGTGGAATAATTGAGGCGCGCGCAAGTTGATCTGAACACTATCGCATGGAAAAAAAAAAAAAAAAAAGTGACGTGCTTTCACTAGTCAACTGCGCTCTGGATTATCCACACTTGACAATTTCGAATATCATGTACAAAGCTCAAAATTGTGTCTTCGACAGTTCGACTAACTTTTCAAGAATAGTTTCCCACATTTCAACACCAAATATAATGTGTATTTGAAGTTTGAACTATTTTAGGACAGTTAAAAATTGTTTAAAATAATAACAGCAATTAAATTTCGTTTTCCCTTCTAGAAAACATTTGGGAAACACTTGAGATTTGGCAAAAGTATCTGAATCTTTTTCACATCAAATATATATTAGGTAAAGTATGCCTATGAACATTTAATTTCATACTCTTACCACTACAATTAGCTCATCCGTTGATCTTGTATAGTAAAGGTAATATTCTAAAATGTGGTTTTAGTTATGTTGGATCAACCTTAAGATATCCTCATGAAAAAACGTTAATATAATTTGAAGTAGGTAAGGAATTATGGTACCTGCAAATTCATGGATCTCCAAGTGAACTAAGTATTCCAACACGGGACTGAATTGGTCAATGACAAGGTATATTTGTCACTCAGTCATACTCCAATTAACAGTTCAATTCAATTTAAGTTCCATATTGATTCAGTTTAATTTAATTCAGAAAACACATTTTGATTTAATTCAATCCACATAATTACTTCAATGCATTATGTTATGAATCATCCCAAGCCCACACTAACAGTTATTGAGCCAAGAAGAAGTAATAGGGTCAAAAGGCTTTCACAAAGGCTGATTTGGGATCCAGCCCATTTAGCAACTAGTTAATAAAAGAACGAGGAGTTAGAAGAGCGGTCATGGATATTGTGAAGACATGTTTGTTCCTTTCATCCCTTTCTCAGAGTCTAAGCTTCTCATCCTCATTTTTATCTCTACCCTTAATTACTTGTTATTTCAGTATTTACATTGTAATTCAGTATTTTTAAGTGTTGCAATTACTATTCAAATGCTACAATCGTGTTCCAGGGATACTAACCTTTTTTTAACTATAAATAATAAGTAACCTTTGTTTAACTATATAATAAGGGAGAGTTTTGGTACGACGAAGTGTATTTCGGTTATATAATAAGGGAGAGTTTTGGTACGACGAAGTGTACTTGGGTAAATACAAATTAGTTTTTATGGCAAACTGGTAAATCACTATGTAATAATAACTATAACTATATATATATATATATATATATATATATATATATATATAACTATGTAATAAGTGAGAGTTATGGTACGACGAAGGGTATTTCGGTAAATACAAATTAGTTTTTATGGGCAAACTGGTAGATCAGTACGTGACATTCACCGTGGACACGCGTCATTTCCTTTCATTCTGGATTTTTCTTCTTCGCTTCTGCTTCTCTCTCTCTCCCCACGTTTTGCTTCAGTTCTCAATCCTTTAAAGGAAAAAGAAATAGAATTTGCAGCAATATTGGAAATGATACTGTTATTTCACTTAGATTTGAAAATGATTCATTTTATCGTTTGACAAATTGTTGTATGGAGAGAATCAATGTGTGGACGAGGAGACATCACACTACTCACTCCGGCGTAGTGAATATGGCACAATTCATGTTGTTTCTCTCAGAGTTTGCTGATTTTGGATCTCCATTACCCTCAATTCGTTATTTTGTTCTGAATTCGGTATTAGTTTGAACTCTGCTTTGTTTTTTCTTCTATCAGTGAGCGATTAATGTTGAGGTGGAGCGACATATACTTGATTTGTCCTTTATCGGAATTTGACATGCATGTCGTTATTGTAGACTCAACTCCGGCCAACCAAGTAGTTAAGTTTCATATCTGGTCGTGTCCTCCTTTTTAATGCATCCAAAATGGTTTTCATAGAAAGTAATTAAGGTTTGAACTACTTTTTGAATGGGGGGTTATATCCAGAAGAATCTCATTTTGCATGGGTAAAATTCGGAGAAGCCACTGCTTTGCAGAAATGGGGTTTCTTGTGCGGAAGAGGCGGAGGTTACGTTTTTGTCATATAGAAGATACGTTAGAGACAGTTCCTAAAAAAGAGCCAGTTCGCCTATGAAAGAAAAAAGTGATAGCTTATAAATGCAATGGATTTTAATGTTTTATACCTGACATTATCAAAAAAATTCATTTAGTTGGAATATAGTGGTTGCACAAATTTGAATGCATGCACAAGTTCTTGAAACTGGGAGTTTCTCAAGAGGGGAAGAGGAACATTGTTTTGACTGTAACAGATAATTTTCTAAACTTTATTTTGACGTTATTAAACTATGAATGAATCCCCAGCTATGTGTTTCTCCAAATAATGTTTGTGCTTTGAAATAAAGCTAGAGGAAGACTACAATGTTAAACTGAATAATAAATGTTGTAGATGTTTTGCCCAGTTATCAACCCTTCGTTTTCTTGTTCAACTTTTGCGTAATTGAGCTGTAAGAGCTATGTATCTGGCCTTCAGAGTATTCTAATCTTTATTCTATTTATTTAATGTTGTTGGTCCCCCGTGTTCGTAACCGTAGAAAAGCAAACTTAAACGGAAAACCAGGTAAGTAGAAAACGAAAACGAAACTCATGTAAAGTTGTAAAAACTTGCGAAATGAAGAAATATCCGAGACCATTCGACCGTGTGTCCTTAAGGAATTTAACCCCCTCACTGTACCCGAGGTTATGGATTATTTCCACCCAGGATATAACGGATATACCTGTCATAGGAGTGGCGGTACCTCGAACGCCTACGACTTCGACGAACTCAAATTCGGGAACGAAACACACTAAGACTCGATAGTTTTTATTTGTGAAAAAGAATGAAGAATTCGCAATGCAAGAAAAAATTTTCAGTAGTCGAAAAAATGAGGCAATGCCTCAGTTTATATAGCCTCGAATAGGCTTGGTGGCTGTTCGGAAAGGCCATGCCTTTTCCGAAAAAAATAAGAACGTTGGGAAGTTGGGATTTAAAATTAATTAATTACTAATTAACTAATTAATATTTCCCGCGGAAATAAAAAAAATAATTTCAGAAAATGAAGATAGAATTTTAAATAAATTTGGTCCAAAAAGATTATCAATCAATCAGACCAAATCCAAATCCAAATCCAATCCAATCCAATCCAAAGCAAAGCCGAGCCGAGCGACGACGACGGCGCGAGGGGAGTCCCTCTTCTCAACCCTTTAAAAGCTAGAAGAAGTGCTTTCTAATATAAGCACATAACTTTCCCTTTCTACCACCATGTGTACAAAGCTCCTTTTCAAAGGAACTTTGCTTTAAACTTCATTTTCCTTCCATTGTCTTTTTCCCTCCATTTCTCATTCACACCAACTTAGCTAGCTTCAATCATTAACTAGCTTTAACAATCCCCCACATGAATGGGGAATGGCTATATGATGAAAAACATGCATGACAAAAGCTGTGGATTCGTAAGCAAGGATTAATCGCATCTGGATAAGTAGATTTCTCTTTGAACTTTCCGTATTGAGCATATGTCGGATATACTCGGTCAATCGGTAGAATTGATATCTTTGAACCGTCGAGCTTTGGTGTATACCTAGACAACCACATGTCACACAATTAACCCTTTAACCGTCTTTGGTTCTCATTGTTTTGTTCGTTTCAGCCATGAACACTTCCTGGTTCATAAGTGCGTAGAGAACTGGCCTTCCGAGTTCTCCTTGAAGCGGCTTACACTTCACACTTACATAGGTGATTCCTAAATGTGTCATCTCGTAGATACACTATTTGATATACCCCGTATCAAACTTAGAAACCATTAAAAAGCCTTAATGCTTTATCTTGGTACTGAACATTGTCTCATCACGAGAATGGACCAAATAGTTATTGTGACAATGTTGAACCGTCATCAATGACTTTGTTTGATCTCTTTGAACCTAGATCTTGGGATCTCCAGTCTTCTAGGTAGAGTTGCCGCCATGATGACTTGTCCTCGGCCATAGTCCCATTCCCCTCGATGATCTTTCAACCACCTCTCTAGTTAGGCCTTTAGTTAGTGGATCCGACACATTATCTCTTGACTTAACATAGTCGATTGTGATAATTCCACTAGAGAGTAGTTGTCTAATGGTATTATGTCTTCGTCGTATGTGACGAGACTTTCCGTTGTACATAACGCTCTCGGCTCTTCCTATTGCCGCTTAACTATCGCAATGTATGCATATAGGAGCCAACGGTTTGGGCCAAAATGGAATATCTTCTAAGAAATTCCGAAGCCATTCAGCTTCTTCACCGGCTTTGTCTAGAGCTATGAACTCAGATTCCATTGTAGAGCGGGCGATACATGTCTGTTTGGATGACTTCCAAGACACTGCTCCTCCACCTATAGTAAAAACGTATCCACTTGTGGATTTAGTTTCAGTCGAACCGGTGATCCAATTTGCATCAATCGTATCCTTCAATAATTGTAGATACGTTATAATGCAAAGCAAAGTTTTGAGTATGTTTCAAATACCCCAAAACTCGTTTCATTGCCAGCCAATGATTTTGGTCGGGATTACTAGTGTAGCAACTTAGTTTACTTATAGCACACGCAATATCAGGTCGCGTACGATTCATGATATACATCAAACTTCCCAACACTCTGGCATAATCCAATTGAGAATGACTTTCGCCTTTATTCTTTGCAAGAGCAAGGTTCAAATCAATTGGCGTCTTTACAACTTTAAAGTCCAGTATACTTGAACTTTTCAAGTACTTTTTCAATATAATGAGTTTGAGACAATGCTAGACCTTGAGGAGTCTTATGGATTTTAATTCCCGTAATTAATTCGCAACTCCTAAGTCTTTCATATCAAACTTACTAGCAAGCATGCGCTTAGTAGCATTTATGTTAGCAATGTCGTTACTCATTATTAACATATCATCCACGTATAAACAAACAATGACGACGTGGTTCGGAGTGTTCTTAATGTAGACACATTTATCACACTCATTTATCTTGAATCCATTTGACAAAGATCGTATGGTCAAATTTTGCATGCCACTGTTTGGGTGCTTGTTTTAGTCCATAAAGAGACTTAACAAGTCTACATACCTTTTCTCTTTCCCCGGAACTACAAACCCTTCGGGTTGTTCCATGTAAATTTCTTCCTCCAACTCTCCATTTAAGAGAATTTGTTTTCACATCCATTTGATGGATTTCAAGACCGTACACGGCGGCTAACGCTACTAACACCCGAATAGATGTAATCCTCGTTACCGTGAGTATGTATCAAAGTAATCAAGACCTTCTCGTTATCTAAACCCTTTAACAACTAGTCTTGCCTTATATTTATCAATAGTACCATCACTTTCATTTTTCGCTTTGAAGATCCATTTGGAACCTAAAGGTTTGTTCCCCCGAGGAAGATCAACCAATTCCCAGTGTGGTTGTTCAATATGGATTCTATCTCACTATTGATTACCTATTTCCAAAATTGAGCTTCCGATGAAGACATAGCTTCGTTGAAAGTTCGAGGCTCATTTTCCAATAAAAATGTTAGAAATTCTGGTCCAAAGGAAGTAGACGTCCTTTGACGTTTGCTGCGTCTTGGATTTCCCTCATCAGGAACATTTCCCTTTGTTTCTTCCCGAGGTCGTTTAGATTCTTTGCTAGACAACTCACATTCCTTTTTATACGGATATATGGTTTCAAAGAAGTCAGCATTATCTGATTCAATTATCGTATTCACATGAATGTCGGGATTTTCTGATTTGTGAACCAGAAATCGATATGCTTTACTATTTGTGGCATATCCTATGAAAACACAATCAACGGTTTTAGGTCCTATTTTTACCCTTTTGGGTTTAGAAGCTTGCACCTTGGCCAAACACCCCCACACTTTGAAGTATTCCAAATTGGGCTTCCTTCCTTTCCACTTTTCGTATGGAATAGATTTTGTTTTGCTATGGGGCACTCGATTGAGTATTCGGCTAGCTGTTAGAATAGCTTCCCCCCACAAGTTCTGGGGTAAACCAGAACTTATTAACAGGGCATTTACTAATTATTTCTGTGTTCATTTCTGCAAGTTTTTACAACTTTACACAGTTTCTGTTTTCGTTTTCTACTTACTGGTTTTTCCAGTTTCTGGTTGTGCTTTTCTACAGTTCTGAACACGGGGGACCAACAAGCTTAAGGAATTTAACCCCCTCACTGTACCCGAGGTTATGGATTATTTCCTCCCAGGATATAACGGATATACCTGTCGTAGGAGTGGCGGTGCCTCGAACGCCTACGACTTCGACGAACTCAAATTCGGGAACGAAACACACTAAGACTCGATAGTTTTTATTTGTGAAAAAGAATGAAGAATTCGCAATGCAAGAAAATTTTTTCAAAGAGTCGAAAAAATGAGGCAATGCCTCGATTATATAGCCTCGAACATGCACTGTTCGAATAGGCTTGGTGGTACATTCCGAAAGGCCATGCCTTTTCCGAAAAAAATAAGAACGTTGGGAAGTTGGGATTTAAAATTAATTAATTACTAATTAACTAATTAATATTTCCCGCGGAAATAAAAAAAATAGACGACGACGGCGCGAGGGAAGTCCCTCTTCTCAACCCTTTAAGAGCTAGAAGAAGTGCTTTCTAATATAAGCACATAACTTTCCCTTTCTACCACCAATGTGGTACAAAGCTCCTTTTCAAAGGAACTTTGCTTTAAACTTCATTTTCCTTCCATTGTCTTTTTCCCTCCATTTCTCATTCACACCAACTTAGCTAGCTTCAATCATTAACTAGCTTTAACAAATGCTCCACCGGCCATGGCGTTTTTTGCTACCAGATTGCCCATTATAGTTTGGTTTTACGGGTTTACACTTTTTCGCACTGTTTGTGGTAAAGTAATCAAATGGTATCCCTTCAATTTTACTTTGTCATGGAACTAAATGTTTAGGTTCCCAGATTATTTAGTAATATATGTAAATGATAAATATGGTGTAATATCATAACATCACCTATGGTGCCTACAATTACCAGAAGGTACATGAATGAGGTTTTGAGGTGAGTGTTTTACCTCTGTTAAGCTTTTTTATTTTACTTTGAATATATAATATCTGCATGTGTATGTACTTTTTGTGTTGTACACGGATAAATATTGATAGGAGAAGACTTAAGGTAAAGCAATATCTTTTGGTACATTGATACAGATTTACATTTTTTAATGTAACCCGGAGACCAAAAGAGTTGGAAGGAAGAGCCGATCCAAGATCAAGAGACATTCAGAAGCTCTTGCTTCAATCGTGGTGGTACTTTTATTTCTAAGAGCCATTTGGTCTTTCAGTTAATTTGAACTTTTTAGCCATTTATGTTATTTTTCAAAATATACACACACTTTTTTGTGCATAGACCATTTTTTTTTAAGTTGAGGTGTGTTATTGTAGTACAAATAAAGAATTGAAGCAGTAATTTCATTTTTTATCAGCCAATGATTGTGTAAACTCATCTATAAGGGCTCCTTAATTATCTGTTGTAGTTTGGGCTAAGCAAATAACCGATAATTCATGGCAATTTCGAAAGTGAATGTGATCTCAGTTTGTCTGGCGAGTGCTCTGTCTAATAAAATGTCTGGTGATCACTTTGATATTTTGTCTTGGAGCTATGGAGTTTTGTGATGGAGTTTCTTATGTTGGTCTTACTCACATTTTAGTAAGGAACATCGTCAACTGAGCATAAGAGAAATTTTAATGATGCAATATGTCTCTTTTTGCAGGAAAATTTGGAAGTATAAGTTGGGAGCAACCATGCCACTTTCTGTGTTCACAGGTTTGTGCTTCTCTCTTTCTTATCTTCCAGTTTTCACTTTTTTTTTTCTGAGTGTTTATTAGTTCAAGAAAGAAGAATGGGTGACGGAGAGAATAGAATAGGAAGAGTGGAAGAAGAAATGCGACTACAGATTGGGAAGAAGTGAATTGGTAGATTAGAAAAAGAGAAGGCAGAATCACGAGAAAGAGGTAGAGTAAGAAAATTGAGGGAATGAGATACCTTCAGCTTTTGTAGTTTAGTTTAGTCACTTCTATCATATTCAAATGTGATAGGGCTCTTCTCTTTGTCCACATAATAGATACTACTGGGTGAATGGAAAAAATGAGTTTGCTAATGATTTAATGTTTAATTGAGAGTTTAGCTGAGATTTTTTTCTCTCCGTGGGATCTTTCAACTTCCAGATATTTATTGAGGAAGACATGGCAAAAATTGTTAAATTCTTTGATGTTGCTGTGGAATTAGCAGTGAAATTAAAGGCTGAAACTTGAAGTAAGACCTCCACTATTAATTTTTTTGTTGTCTGTACAGACTACATTTCTTGAATATAGCCACTAACGCAGCAACTTGAGGGGAGGTGATAAGAATATATGTTCAAGTTGCAAAGGCAGAATGATAATCAGGCTGAATTAGGCGAAAGGGCTGATTTCTGAAGATTTTTAGCAAGAAGAAAAGGCTTCTTGTATTTCTGAATAATTATACAACCCATAAGAATGGGTACTTATGCATGAGTTCTAAGACTAAATAAGGAAAGACAATATTACACAATCAATTCCTAATCAATTACATTAATACAATATATTCCTAAAATTAGCGATCAATCTTAATCATCAATATCAAATCAACATCTCAATCTTAATTATTAATACCAAATCAACACTCCTCAAATTGGTGCAAAGATGTCGCACGTACCCAACTTGCAAACCGGTGTATGAAAAGTCCGTTTGTTGAGTCCTTTGATCGGTAACGTATCGCTAAGTTGTTTTTACGATGACACATGGAACAAACTCAAGACAGCACCCGTGACTTTTTCTTTGATGAAGTGTCGATCAATTTCAACATGCTTTGTCCGGTCAAGCTGGACTAGATTTTGAGTTATACTATTTGCAGCCTCGGTTTTACAATACAAGGAAAGTTTCCTTTTTTTCGACAATCTCAATTCTTCTAGTATCTTTTGTAACCACAAAAGTTCACAAACAACCTGGCCATAGCTCTATATTCTGCCTCCGTATTTGATCTAGCAACTACACTTTGCTTCTTGCTTTTCCAAGTGACCAAGTTTCCTCCTGCGAGTGTACAATAACTGGATGTAGACCTTCTGTCATCTAGAGATCTAGCCCAATCTGCATCTGTAAAGGCTTCTATTTGGAGGTGACCGTATGGAGTAAAGTAGACCTTTTCTGGAGCGAGACTTCGAATCTGTGAAAATGTGAAAGAACGACTTGCATATAAGAATCTCGGGCAAGCGACTCACGAAATGTGTTAATAGGCTATGTCTAGTCTAGTGTGAGAGAGATAAATGAGTCTTCAACCAGACCCCTCGATATCTCTCTTTATCAGCGTGACTTTCCAACTCCGCTTTGTAGTTTGTGATTGCTTTCAATGGGTGATTACGCTTAGTTTGCAACCTATCATACACAATTCCTTTCAAGAGAGATCCGAATATATTTTTCTTTGAGAAATAAAGATTCCCTCTTTTGATCTAGCAACTTCAATTCCCAAAAAATGCTATCGCAATTTCCTAGATCCTTGATCTCAAATTCGTGCCAACAACTGTCGAATTGTCATCTCCTCTTTGTCATCTCCTGTCATTACTATGTCATCAACATAAACTATGAGAAGAGTGAGTTTATCCTTTTGATGTCTTATAAAGAGGGTGTGATCCGCATTGCTTTGTTCGTAACCAAAGGAGATCATTGCTTTATAGAATCTATCAAACCAAGCTCTAGGAGATTGCTTCAATCCGTACAAGGCTTTCTTCAATCTGCATACCTTTCCTTGACTTTGTTCAGTACCAAAACCAGGAGGAATCTCCATGTACACCTCTTCTTCTAAGTCTCCATGAAGAAATGCATTCTTCACATCAAACTGTTGTAAGTCCCAGTCAAGATTAGGCTTACAAAGACCGAGAAGAATTCTAATAGTGTTCATTTTTGCAACAGGAGCAAATGTCTCTTGATAATACACTCCATAAGTCTGAGTGAATCCTTTAGCCACCAATCTTGCTTTGAACCTTTCAATGGAACCATCAGCTTTATGTTTTACGGTGAAGACCCATTTGCAACGAACCAACTTCTTGTCTGGTGGTGATGCGACAAGTTCCCAAGTCTCATTCTTTGATAAGGCCTTCATTTCTTCCATCATAGCTTGCTTCCATTTAGAATCTGCAAAAGCTTCCCTCTAATTTTGGGGAATAGACACAGAAGAAATAGACAAGGCAAAGGCTCAATAGGAGGGCGACAAAGAATTATAGGAAATAAAGTTAGATAAAGGGTGTTTAGTGCAAGATCGACTCGCTTTCACAGTGAGCGATAGGCAAATCTAACTCGACAGGAAGTATAGATAACTCACCAGAAGAAGAAGGTTCGGCTTCGGGAGGTTGCATGATGGCTTCTTCTGCTATATTTCTCCTTGAGTAAGTTATCAAATCAGGCCTATCCAAACGCCCAACAGTCTTCCTCTGAATTCTTTCTCCAATTTCACTTTCCTTTGTGGTAGTAGTTTCAACAGTCTCCCCCTGAATTCTTTCTCCAATTTCAACAATGGAACTAGGAAAAACCATCTCTTCTTCCTTATAATTCTCCCCCCGAAGAGGTGATGGTGTATGCGAAACGGGGGCTCGGATTCCCGAAAGGTAACATCCATCCGACAAAGAATCTCCTAGAAGGAGGGCGATGACATTTGTACCCTTTCTGTGTTGGAGAATACCCAATAAAGGCACATTTAAGAGCTCTAGGTTCAAGTTTCCCAGAGTTCCTAACATGAACAAAACAAACACATCCAAATATCTTTGGAGGAACAGTATAGTCATTTTTACCCTTTAAAGCTTCTAAAGGACTCTGAAAATTAAGAGTTTTAAGTGGCATTCTATTGATGAGGTAAATGCGTTGCTAGAATGGTATTGCCCAGTAAGGCTTTGGCGTTCATGGTAAACAAAAGGGATCTTTCTACTTCTAACAAATGCTTATTTTTTCTTTCAGCAACCCCATTTTGTGGACTAATATAAGGACAACTAGTTTGATGGATTATCCCAAAAGACTCCAAGTAAGCTCCAAAAGTTTTATCTATGTATTACATGCCGTTGTCGATTCGAAATATCTTTATCTTAGCCTCAAACCGAGTACAAATCATCTTATGAAATAGTGAAGACAGAGAAAACTTCACTTTTGGCTTTTAACGAGATATACCCATGTCATTCTAGTGCAACAATCGATAAAAGTAACAAACCATCGACTACCAGACAAAGAAAGTGTTTGAGTAGGACTCCAGACATCAGAATGAATAGTCGAAAAGGGAATTGTGCTTTTATTGTCACTCAGAGGATACGAGTTTTTAGTGTGCTTGACATATTCACATGCATCACAAGACAAAGATCCGAACTCAGTTCTAGAAAATAAACTAGGGTATAACTTTTTCAAAGCAAAAAAATATGGGTGCCCAAACCATGCATGCCTTTGTATTATTTCTCGGTTGACATCACTTATTTCCTAAAAAAGGCTGACCAAAGTCTCGAGTTCCATCGATCAAATATAAGTCATCATGCAATCTACCACGCCAATCTTCTTCCCGTATGAAGGTCTTCAAAAACACGATAATCGGAAAGAAGATAAGCGACACTCTGACTTAGTTCTTTGGTGATAACGCTAACAGATAATAGGTTAATAGGAAAATCAAGCACATGAAGAATGGATTATAAGGTAATATCAGGAGTACAAACGATTGAACCTGTTCCAAGGACACGGGTTAGGGAGCCACCGGCTATTCTGAATAATCCCTTTTGGGACTAGGAGAGTAATTTTGAAGGCCTTTAGAAGAGCCTGTCATGTGTTTATTCGCACCAGAATCAATAATCCAACAATTAAGCTGAGCATTAAAAGCAATAAGCAATACCTGACTGCACATAATTGGGGCTAGCAACACTAGACGAGTCGAGTTTATTCAAAAGACGGAAGACGGCGAGATGTTGAACTTCATCCTGAGACAAAGTCTCTCCAGAAGTAGTGTCACTCATATTATCTACCATTTTTGTGTCACCCATAATTTTAACAGATAATAACCCAAACAGAATTTAGAATCTAAAAAGAACAACTTTAGAACCTGGATGGGAAAGGTCAGAATAGGCCTACGACCCGAGATCTGGAAAAAAAAATTCCAGAAAAAAATCGCCGGAAAGTTGGTACTTTTGATGCCTTAGCTGAATGCTTGCTTGATTCAAATATGTGATTCTCATCCACCTAACTGTTTTAGTTGAACCTGGGACTAATTTAGCATTCCAATAACTTACTACATAGTTAATTTATTGTGCCCTGATCCATTATTTTGTCTATTAAAATATTCGCAGGTTAACCGTGTCCCTTTTGCAATTACTTTTTGACTTTCATAGAACAAAGATAATTAAAGTCAAAAGTTACTTTCTTTTTCCACTTAAAAGTTTCACAAATATCTTTACAGGTATTTTTGGTTCAAAGTTTTGTCCTTTGGTTGGTCGTCTCACTTTTGTGACTAAACTTATAAGGAATTTGTTTGTAATTGATGGACTAATTATTTGGTAACTTGGTTGATCCATTGCATATACAGTCCTAACCAGTTTTATCTTCTAAAGCTAAAAGCTTCCTGAAGCCTCTTAAACTCTTCAAGAACATAATGTTTGCAAGTACTTCCTTGTTCTAAAAGCTTGCAGAAGTAGATACAGCATGACAACACACTCACTTATATTTAATTTCTTGTTGTTACACTTCAGTTTTAGTATACACCAATAACTCTTCTTCTAAAAGTTTTACTTCTAATTTGTTAATTGAAAATAACTTGAAATATCGCAATATAACAGGGTAAGACCATATTTTTCCAGTAGCTTACTTTAGAAAACATGTTCAGTACATGTTTTCTCAGGCATCATACCATGTATGATTTGTTACTTTGCTGACAAATAAAAGCCAGAAATGAATCTTTTCGTTGAAAGTTTACAGATTAATCTTTTGTGGTGTTGTTAAACATTCGGTTATCAGCAATAATTGTCACATTTATTGCTAAATTAATTATCTGAATGAAAGAAAAAGTTCCTTGAAATTGTCAGCCTTTAAATAATAGAAGGCTAGCCCCCTCTTTTACTTTAGCTTTTGTCATCGTAGATTTAGTTTGGTATGTTACGTTCTGATTAATGCTCAGTTTTTTCTTCTTTCAGGGGATGCTACCCAGATGAAGTATGTACTATCATCTCCAATTGTTAAAAACCAATTTTTCTCCAATTATGGCACAGTTCTTGTATTAGTTGGACCACCAACATGGACATGAGCAATCTGATTGTTCTTTGTCTCTCTCATTAGCAAGTTCATTTATATTAATGTAATATTTATTCAACTTGATCGTACTGCTTCCTTCTTTTGGGAAATCCTGCAAAACGATTAAAACAAGGATGAAATTGCCTTTCTTAGTATCAGCCCCCTTTTGTACAACGTCGTTGGGTAAATGCCCGTGCTCACGGGCCATCTAGTTTAAAAATAAATAAAAACGAAAAGGAATATGAACTTAGTTTTTGGGTTAAATTTATATGGGCCCACTAAATTTATCTTGTTTTCTTAACTACACACCTTAAGTTTGCAGGAATCTTATGACCCTCTAAATTTTTCAGAAGTTGAATTATTACCACCTCGAGAGACGAAGACGATCTTGCGCACAACACATATTTTTCCACATCAATTTTCTTTGGTATTGAAAATGGAAAAGCTTAAGGATGGTTTATGTATGGAAAGGAAAGATACACCAATTTGGGGCTTTAATTTAGAGAGAGAGAGTTTTAGAGCTTGAAACTTGGTGAGAAAGAGAAGGTGAAAGAGAAAAAAATAAATAAAAATTGGCCTATTTTCCTACTTCAACACTCTATGTGTCCAACTCAACGTAAAAGAGGGTGATGATTTTACTTTGAAATAATTCAAGAGGGTAATATAACTTCGCACAATTCTAATGTATGGTTGAAAAAATAAATGAAGGGTCTCTATGTATTAACCCTTAGCTTCTGCAAAGTAAAGCAAGCTTGATGACTAACTATTAATGTAAAGTCGAGTTCCTTGATCTATGGTGTGCCTAAGAATATTTTATTAGCTGGCTTTTGCCATGGAAGTTTGTCATGCTAGTATCACATAGAATTTCAGTAGTATTGCTAGGAAAAATGCATGAATTTGAACCTTTTAGGTAGTTCCAAGCAAAAAATGGATAAGGATCACTAACTAATTAGGTGATGTGATCTAATTCATCCAAAATCATGATATATTAGTGTTTAAATTTCAATAACGACAAAAAGTTATGTGATTTCTTTTAATATGTCTAAGGTGTAGCGATAGAGTTACTTAAATTTGTTTTAGTGAAAGGTAGCAGATATCTGATGAAATAGTTGAAATGTGCCCAAGTTGATTCGGACACTATCGTTAATAAAAAAGACGAAAGTAACATGTTACACTAGTCAACCATGCTCTTGGTTGGATTATCACACGTATGACAGTTCCCAATATCAATTACAAAGCTCAAAATTGTATCGTCATTAAGAACCTCTCTTGCAGTAATAAAATAGACGTTGAACAAGTGGCAGTTGAATTAATTCGACAGTTCCAACTTTATAATATTGTTTTCAATGTTATTTCGGGAACACTTGAGATTGGGTGAAAATATCTGTTAGTTTAATCTTTACACATCAATTATATGTTAGGTAAAGTATATCTGTTAACATTTAATTTTATGCTTCTACAACAATTTTTTAATAAGGACCTCTACTTCAATCATGTTCATCAAGTTTACAAGCCTCAATTTAAACATAATAGCCCATCCGTTGATCTTGTATACTAGTAAAGACAATACCCTAAAATGTGGTTTTATTTATGTAGGATCAAATTTAAGAGATCCACATGAAAAACGTTAAATATAATTGAAAGTACGTAAAGGATTATGATACCTGAAATTCATGTATCTCCGAGTGAACTAACTGATTGAGTATTCGAATGTGTCAATCCTTGCACTTCTTGACAAGTTTATACAAAAATCTCAACTCGTTAATCATGATTTAATTCGTAGGTTACAATCAATTCAAATCAATCACACTCCGATAATCCAATTCAATTTTAGTTCCATTTAATTCAGAATACATGTTTTGATTTAATTCAGTACACATAGTTCAGTTCAGTCTCAATCAAAATTGTCCATTTTTTTGAGAGGTAAGGGATAGGACTTAGTTTTGCAAAGTAAGGCAAGCTTGATGACTAGCCGCCAAAGGATAGGGACCTTAGGATAGGGACCTTGGGATAATGTCTGTAATGTAAAATAAAAATAGTGAGTGAGACATTGATCCAAACCAATCAGTTTAACTATTTTAATAAACGGTATGAAGTAAAATATTTTTCACGACAAATAAGTAATTTTTTTATTTATTTCAAAGACGTTTTTGGGGCGTGTCCCGATTGAGCTTATAGGCGGCCAGGATGCAAAATGTTCGGCCTAAAGCTGAATGAAATAAGCGAAAGATACATAGCGCGTACTCCTCAAATTTAGAGTCCCGGTCAGTAGCGTAAGCCGGGCGTAAAAGGTACGCCCTGGGCGTTAAATTTGATTTTTTACTATTTTAAATGTATTTTTGCTATAGATTATGATATTATGATTTTTCTTATTGGTGCAGTGATATTTATACTTCATGTTTTCATATTGTAGTGATTTTTCCTAAAATATCTAAACAAAGAAAGCAACTCTCATAGAAAATAACATTGTCATAAATAGTTTTTTAGATGATTATGGCTGAAAGACTGAAATTGATAGTATAGAGATTTCATAAAGACTATGTTTCTGAAGTAACTTTATCTATTTTTTGTCATTGCTCTTACACTTTTTAATCTTCTCCTTCTTTGAAATATATAAATAAAAATCAGTGCAAATATTTAGTTGAGGGTGGGAAGGACTAATAGGTGTGAAGATTGATGATGAAGTGGATGAAGATTTCATTTTTAAGACTATCTAGGCTATTATCATTTTTTGTGTTGTTACCTTTTCAATAATAACTGTATTTTTTTTATATATATAATTGGTGATTTATTTGAATTTATTTGTGAATTTTAATGAAAATCTCACTTTTGCTTATTTATTAGAAATAAAATCATAAAATTGAAGATATATGAGACATACACCCCGTAGATCCATGGGACTTCCGCCCTCTGTCTCTGGACTTACGTCTCGCCCTGTGATGCGTAAAACGTCTCGCCTCGTGCCCCCACCTCTTAAAACACTGGTATACACTATGGGGGTGGAAGGGAAGGTAGGAGTGTGGGGATGGCGGGGTGGGGGCTATCGCGGATAGGGTGGGATAGGGTGGGCTGGAGGATGTGAAGAGGTGAAATGTTACTTATGAAACTTGTTTTTCCTATTTTCACTGGAGAAGTCATTTTTAAAGAACTTGTTTTATTGAAAAATGTGTTTTCATAAATTTTGACTAACTAAACATGAAAAAATTAGATCTATACCAAAAACATCCATAGTGTTTTTCTTCAACCTAAAAGAAGACTATTTCATCTTTTCAAATCTTTGTTCTAGTGGTGGTCAATTAATAAAGTGAGAACAACTTTTGGAAACAAGAATTCAAATTCTAACAGAGACAAAAAAGTTATAGTATGTGATTTCTTCTCATCTGATTAATTAAGTTTTGGTGGCATAATTATTTAATATTTGTGATGGTGAAAAGTAACAAATACTCTTTAAAATAGTTAAGATCCGTAAAATAATTAAAATGCGCTAACTGATTTGAACACCACCATTATTAATTTTTTTGATCGCCCATTCAATTTATTAACAAAATTAGACATATAATAGTACATCTTTACTCACTTCTAATAGTTTCCTTGCTAGTCAAAACAAATGAATCCATCCGAGATCAAAACAGAATTAGTGGCGAATTTTGCTGTTTAGCTATAAAATTTATCCGTTGCTAATTTTTTTTATTTTTTTTTATTTTAAGCAGCGCGTCTTCTATTGTTAAGAAGTACTAAATGAAAAAGAAAAAAAAGTTAAAGATGGTTTTATAGTTTTACTGGGACTTCTCACTATAAGTGGGAGAAAAGAATAAACTGCAAATGTATTGAGTTGTTGGGTTTGAGCGTTTGGGTAGCTGAAAATGGGATGACCATTTTTTCAGCAGGAAGAATTAATGGATAGGGAAAAAAGAAAATAAAGGAAGATAACATAAAAATAAAAGCAAAAAGTGAGAAAAGAGAAAGTACACTCATTTGGACCTTTAAATTTACAAAAGAGGGCTTGAAACTTGATCAGAAATAGTGTTTTTGCGTCCAGTTCCAGCTGGCAAGAAAAGTAAGGAAAGAAAATAGATTAAAATTGATTATTTTATTTCTTCTCACACTCTCTATGTCATCTCAAAGATAAAAGAACGAAATAATTCCTTTGAAATGTAGTTCAAAAAGATAATAACACCCCGCAAAATAAGTGTGTGTTTGAAAAAAGGGGAAATAATATAGTATCCCTCACCTTCTGCAAAGTGATGAAGCAAGCTTGATGAATAGCCGGCAAGAATCGGTACCTTGGCTACTGTTTGTAATGTAAAATAAAAATAGTAAGTGACAAAAGATATTGATCCAAGTGAATCAGTTTGACTACTCTAAGATCCTGCCATATGGCAATTTCCTCCAACCTAAGCTAGACTATTTCATCTACCATTCAGTTTCTTCACTCATTCGTAGACGTTTTCTTTAAGTCATGGTCTTTCAAGTTATGTGATTATATTACCCATCTAAAACTATTTTCATATTTAACTTATTTATGGAAAGGATCATATTGTTTACCATAATTCTATCATTCTCACCTTTGAAGATTATACTATTTAGATAGTAGATATATAATTTGATACTCTTGGACAAATGAAGCGGTACTGAACCCATCAAGAGACACATGTGGTTGATAACATCTTTCACCTAGACACGTCAACTTAACCTTATACATATTGAGCACTAAAACTACATCAAATCTGTTCCAATTAGGCCATCTCCAACCTTGCACCATTTTTTGCACCAAATGCTATTTTGGTGCAAAAAATGATGTTTTGGAGCTCCAATCTTACGCTATTTTTTGCACCATTTTGGTGCATGAATAGTGTTGCACCAAATTTGGTGCAAAACTATTCATCTACACCATTACGATTCATTAATATTTTTTATAATTTTTTATTATTATATAACATTTTTAATTTAACATATTATAAATTTTAATTTTTTCATTTAGGTCCCTAACATACCTAAATATTTTTTATGTAATATTTTTATAATATTAATTTTACATCTTAATTTTGGAGTGTAATTTTATAAATTAATTTTCGTAATGTTGAAAGTGCATTCGGAGTTTTGCAATTATTGCAGGGCCATCGCGTTTTTGGAGAAAAGAAGTGCTACATTAACTACATGTATTATGTCAAACATGATAATCGAGGATGAGTGTGATCTTAATGCATCAATTTAAGATGCTTGGGAAGGTCCAACTCCAACAGTAGAAATGGTAGTAGATGAAAATTACCGATTTGAACAATTTTTAGCTCGACACAAAAAAATTAAGAACAAAGATGCTCATTTTGCACTTTGTAATGCATTAATAGAGCATTTATGGGAGCAACGTACTAATCATGGAAGTTGAATATTTATTTAATTATATTTTATCAATGATTTCACTTTTATTTGAATTGTCCATTAATATGTATAACGTATAATATTTGCTTACAATTTATATTATTTAAAAATTTATGGTATAAAATAATTTTATATTAAATGGTTATATAACAAAGGATTATGAATTACATGGGAAGGATATGTAAAAAAGAAAAAAAGAAAGAATTTTTTTTATGAAATTAAAAAATAAAATTTAAGTAAAAGAAAATAATATAATATAGAAGAGAGAGAAGAATATAAAAGGAATATTCTTTTTTGGTGTAAAAAATAGTGCAATGGGTTGGAGTTAATTTGCATCATTTTGGTGTTTGCACCATTTTGGTGCAATGGGTTGGAGATGCCCTTAGACACTTTTTTGACAATCCGCTAAAATTGCAAAGTATGTGTAATACACTCGCGGGTGACATGACATGATGACTAATTAAAAGAGGACATGTGGCATTTGGGAGCAAAATAATAATTTAAAAATAAATTATAAACAAAATAGGGAAAAGGGTTCAAAAACACACTCAAACTATGACCAAAGTTGCCATAACACACTCGATTTGCTGTCCTATGACCCCCCCCCCCCCCCCCCGTACTTATTTTTTGTGTATTTTGTACGCTTTCAAATGGACAAAGTCACCCAAACTCATTTGAGTGTCTGTGCATGCCTCCAATTCCGCAGAAATTTGATTTTTAGCGACCACTTCTTAACGAAGGGAGATGAATCTGGTCGTTATAAGTGCGAAGTATAGTGACCAAATTTTTTTTCCAAATTAGAGCTAATTTTTCTTTCAATTATCGTGCCTTTTTTGTGTTGAGTTTGTGCACGTTCAAGAATTTGTGCCTTTTGCTTTCTTTGTGTTGAGTTTAAAAGATTTAATTATTCTTCAATTGGGTATTTTTCATTTCGCCACTTTCCAAAATTTCAAATCCAAAAAAACTCCATTGTAACGACCAAATTAAACGGGTCTTTTTCGATATTATATAGGATTTGTGATATTGTCAACGTTGAAAACATGATTAATAATAGTGGATTAAGATAGTAGAACCTAGTAAACAAAAACTCCATTAGGGACGTCGAGTTTCGACTTGAAGCTTTCAGATCTGGGTCTTCAAATTTCGGATTTGATGAATAAAATTCTTGGTTGCTGATTGTTTGAAGTCGAACTCGAGCTTAGAAGACGTACGGAACGTGAAGAATAAATCAACGACTCCATGATCGCCATGAACAAAGCTTGAAGCTTCGAACTCGAATTTTCAAAGTTGCCGCAAATGAAAGCTCCATTTCGAGCGGGTGATATATATCAAAAGAACCTAACGTCGAGAGGAATTTGAATCGAAATTTGGTGATGTTTGGTTGAGATTTGAAGTGCATTAGGATCAAATTTCGGTCCGGCCTTCTCTAAGAAGAAGAAAAGAATTTGTCGCTAGCTTGCCAAGTTGCCATAACACACACGAACTTTCATGGGGGTCCCATTTACCCCATCGGGACTTATTTTTTGTGTATTATATACACTTTTATATGGAATCTTACGCGCTCAAATAGAGTAGATACAATCGCTTGTACGGTCACCATATAAAGGCGTACAAAATACACAAAAAATAAGTACGTAAGTAAATAGACCCCGCAAAGTTCAGGTGTGTTATGGCAACTTTGGCCATAGTTTGAGTGTGTTTTGAACCCTTTTCCCAACAAAATACTATTTTTCAGCCAAAAAAAAAAAGAAAGAAAAACCTATTTGCTAAACTCCATCCCGATCTCCCTCCCCATAACCCACCCCCTTTCGTCTTCTCCCCAACTCTATCCCCCAAACTAGATTTTGAAAATTCCATTGGAACTCCATTGAAGAAGAAAAAGGGAACTGAAAGACTTAGATTAGAAAATGATATAGAAGAGTGGACCAGAAAATGAACTAGCTAGTTCGAATGTAAAAAATCAAAAGAAACCAGAAATAAAAGAGGAGAACAACAAAATGAAGCAGACGTGAGAGGGAACGGTGACTGGAACTGGAGGAAAGGAGATTTAATTGGTGTTATGAATGATTTGGATCAGTCCACTTCAGCTCATGTTTCCAAGTCAGCCTCCAACGTGGATTCAATGCCTGTGACCACCCGAAAGAGTAGCAGAGCAATTGTGGCAAACAAAATATTGAATGATTACATATGGGACAAAGGGTAACAAATTATGTTAGGTATCAGTAGAAGTGTGATGATATAAGTGTGTGGAACGTGAATTAGGCAGCAGACTATTTTGGATGAATCTTCCTATCTCTCTATTCTTCTTCTTCTTTCCCAAGTCACTCATTTTCTATTCTGTTCTCCCTCCTCTTGAATTCTCTATTGTAATCCTTTAAGTATTGTTTAATTTCCCTAAAGCTGTTGTAATCCTTCAGTTCATATCAATATAAATTATTTTGGTTGCTAAAGTGATTGAATATTAGTAGCAGCTGCTACATTGGTGCTTTCATTGTCAACATGGTGGATACACGTCTCAAGCTGTTGGACGACTCCATGAAGGAGGTCAAGGACACACAGGTGGAATTCAAACAGGAGATGTGTGATATCAAATTGTCAGTGTCTAACCTTGCTACCGAGGTCAATGAAATCATTCATCATATCGCAAATTTGGGTAATCAAGTCAATTCCTATTTTTTTGAGTCTTCCCATGGTCGTTTGAGTTCGTCAGATCTGCAACCTTGTTCTTCCACCACGGCTTCCTCTCCGACTTTGCGTCATAAACCGGCGCTGGTGGAACTAGGTCATTTTTTTGGGGAAAATCCAAAAGCTTAGGTATTTCAGGCAGATCGTTATTTCGAATTTTAGGGAATCGCCGAGGATCACAAGCTCTCGATTGCTTCGTTTTATTTAGATGGCGAGGCTATTGCATGGTATCGTTGGCTTTTTTGAAACAAACAACTAGGCGATTGGCATTCGTTTTCTATGAAATTGATTGGGCGCTTTAAAAAGCGTTATTTACATAAGCCAGAAGGTCGTTTGTCTAAACTCCGGCAAGTTTCTACGGTGGCTGCTTACCAGGCTCAGTTTGAGGGTATATTGAACGATGTTGTTGCTCTCCCGGACCTTATGATTTTGCATTGCTTTACTTCGGGCCTTAAACCAGATATCCAAGATGATGTTTTAATTGCTCAGCCCAATTCCTTGGATGAGGCTATTCACTTGGCCCAACTGTATGAACATAAGCTGCAACGGGAACTTGGCCCATCCCGCTCCTCTTGGCCCAAATCCCAACCTCTTTTACCTACCCCAGGATCCATCTTAGCCATCTCCACTTCCCCTCTTTCCCAGACGCCTAACCCCAATGCATCAGCTCCTAAGTTTCCTATCAAACGGCTTTCGACAACCGAGCTTCGTGAATGCCGAGAAAAGGGTCTTCGTTTTAACTATGATGAGAAATTTACCCCTGGGCATAAATGTAAACCACAATCCCACCTGTTTATCTTCTCCGACAAAGACATCGATGACTCTGACCTTCTGAACCCAGCTATTTCTGATGAGGCTTTGGCGGAGCATTTATAGACCTTGAAAGTTGAAGCTTCTTCTGCTATCTCCTATCATGCCCTAGATGGTGGTCACTCCTCGACCACCCTTCACCTTTGTGGTCATGTTAACGGTTCCCCTGTGCAAGCTTTGTTGGATGGGGGAAGTACCCACAATTTTGTGCAAACGCGAGTTGTCAAATTGCTCCGTCTACCTGTGGAGCCTAAAGAAAAATTTTCGGTATTGGTTGGTACTGGTCAGCACTTCTTTTGTGAAAGTATCATTCGCTCCATTCCTCTAACAATTCAAGGGCACGACCTACACCTTGATTTCCATGTTTTGCCAATGCGCGGTGCAGATATGGTTTTAGGAGTTTCATCGTTAGCTACTCTAGGACCTACCATGACTGATTATGCTGAACGCCTGTTTGAGTTCGATGATAATAGTCGTCGTGTGAGTTGGCGTGGGGATGTTTTTCCCGACCTTTAGCCTGTTCAACTTCAGTGTCTTCGTCGTTTACATCATACCAATTCCATTGCATCCTACCATCACTTTGAGTTGATTGCTCCTGCTCCTGCGAATCCTCAGGTACATCCACCACAACTTACGGAACTCTTGGATGGATTTTCTGATGTCTTTACAAAGCCGTGTGCATTACTCCCACCTCGACCTCAAGACCATGCCATACATTTGCTTCCCAATACTGGCCCAATTAATGTTAAGCCCTAGCGGTATCCTTATTACCAAAAGCAAGAAATTGAACGCTTGGTTGAGAAGATGTTGAAAGATGGCATAATCCGCCCCAGTACCAGTCCATACTCATCCCCGGTGTTGTTGGTCCAAAAAAAAGATGATACATGGAGATTTTGTGTGGATTATCGAGCACTAAATGCTATCACAGTGCGTGATCGATTTCCTATTCCCACTATCGACGAACTGTTTGACGAGCTCCATGGATCAGAGTTCTTTTCTAAACTTGACTTGTTAGCAGGATATCATCAGATTCGGGTCCCAGCCTCGGATACGGAGAAGACTGCCTTTCGCACAGACGATGGGCACTATGATTTTCTTGCTATGCCCTTTAGCTTATCCAACGCGCCCTCAACATTTCAGGCCCTCATGAATGATGTATTTTGACCCTATCTTCGAAGGTTTGTCTTGGTGTTTTTTTACAATAAACTTGTTTGCAGCCCTTCTTGGGATCTTCATTTGGAATACTTGACCTTAGTGTTGCAGCTACTGCGTTAACATAAACTGGTGGCTAAGTTGTCTAAATGTGTCTTTGGTCAAACCTATGTGGATTATTTAGGCCATGTCTTGACCCCTCAAGGGTTAGCGGTTGATCCTGGTAAGGTACTTGCTATACAACAATGGCCTCCACCTCGAAATGTGAAGGAATTACGAAGTTTTCTTGGCCTCGCGGGGTACTATCGACGTTTTATACGCCATTATGCGCAGGTTGCCGGACCTCTTACTGATTTGTTATGCAAAGTTTCTTTCTGTTGGTATTCTACAGCCCATGATGTGTTTGTCAAGCTCAAAGAATTGTTGAATACTACCCCTGTTTTAGTGCTCCATGATTTTGCTCAACCTTTCCAAGTAAAAACTGAGGCCTCGGGTGTTGGAATTGGTGTGGTGTTAACTCAGGATGGCCACCCTATTGCTTATTATAGCCAAAAGTTGTGCCCCCGCTTGCAACGTGCATCCACCTATCACCGTGAAATGTATGCCATCACCGAGGCTGTAAGCAAATGGCGCCAATACCTGTTAGGCCGTCGTTTCACCATTTTGACAGACCAACAAGCCCTTAAGAACCTAACTGACCAGGTCATACAAACCCCGGAACAGCAGAAGTGGCTTTTCAAATTGGTGGGTTATGACTTCAACATCCTGTATCGTCCTGGTAAGCTGAACTTAGCAGCTGATGCACTATCACGATGCCCTGAGGCTTCCTTTTTAGCTCTATCTAGCCGAACCTTTGATTTCATCACGTCCCTCCGAGATGCTAATATTTCCCATCCGGAATTGTTGCGATGGCAAACAGAACTACAACAAGGCCATGTTACTGAATTTTCATTTCGAGAGGGGTTGCTATTTCACAAAGGGCGGTTGATGATTCCTTCTGATTCTCCTGTCCGGCTACATCTACTCCATGAGTTTCACTCCACCCTGACTGGTGGGCATGCTGGTGAAGCTCGGACATTTCATAGGTTAACATCCAACTTTTATTGGAAAAGGATGCGGCTGGATGTCAAACAGTTTGTTGCCTCTTGCCAGGTTTGCCAGCAAATGAAAGATTCCTCTCAACTCCCTGTAGGCTTGCTTCAACCCCTCCCAATTCGAGAAATAGTGTTTGAGGAAATCGCCATGGACTTTATCACTTGTTTGCCTTCTTCAAAAGGGAAGGCTACTATCATGACTGTCATTGACAGATTGACCAAGTACGGTCATTTTGTCACTTTACCCTCTAGTTTCTCGGCTCAATCAGTCGATGTGGCCTTTGTCAACCATATCTTGAAACTTCATGGTGCTCCCAGGGTCATAGTATCCGATAGGGATCCAAGATTTTTCCATTCTTTCTGGCAGGAGATACATCGACTTCAGGGTACTACATTGGCTACCAGTACTCCATACCACCCTCAGACCGATGGGCAGTTTGAGGCTCTGAACAAGTGTGTTGAGATGTTCCTTCGCTGCTTTGTGGCTGAGTCTCCTCATGAATGGGTCACCATGTTTCCTTGGGCAGAGTATTGGTACAATACATCTTACGAATCTGCAGCGGGCATGACTCCTTTTCAGGCATTATATGGTGGAGAACCTCCTGTGCTAAGCAGATATATCTTGGGTGGCAACTCCGATGATTTGGTCAAAAAATACATGGTTCGCCGAGATGAGGTTTTGAGCATTCTGAAACAAAATTTGCGCATCAACTAAACTAGAATGAAAGAAGTCGCTGATAGGAAAAGACGAGATGACCACTTCAATGAAGGAGATTGGGTCTTTGTCAAGTTGAAATCGTATAGACAGGTTTCGATCAGAAAATTACACCATCACAAGTTGGGTCGCCGATTTTTTGGTCCATTTCAAGTTCTGAAACGTATTGGCTAGGTTGCCTACAAGTTAGATCTTCCTGCAGCTACACGCATACATCCCGTATTCCACATCTCTATGCTTCGGAGATGCATTGGCAAGCCCGATACTCAGATCACTCCACTTCAGCTGTTAGACCCTTCCTTGAACCTTGAGGACAAGGTTCATTTAGAGGAGGAGGGTATTGTTATGAATGATTTGGATCAGTCCACTTCAGCTCATGTTTCCAAGTCAGCCTCCAACGTGGATTCAATGCCTGTGACCACCCGAAAGAGTAGCAGGGCAATTGTGGCAAACAGAATATTGAATGATTAGGTATGGGACAAAGGGTAACAAATTCCGTTAGGTATCAGTAGAAGTGTGATGATATAAGTGTATGGAACGTGAATTAGGCAGCAGACTATTTTGGATGAATCTTCCTATCTCTCTATTCTTCTTCTTCTTCTTTCCCAAGTCACTCATTTTCTATTCTGTTCTCCCTCCTCTTGAATTCTCTATTGTAATCCTTTAAGTATTGTTTAATTTCCCTAAAGTTGTTGTAAACCTTCGGTTCATATCAATGTAAATTAGTTTGGTTGCTAAGGTGATTGAATATTAGTAACAGCTACTACAATTGGTGTTTTTATGGTGGAGAAGCTGCAATGTGGGCTAATTTATACGGGAAAAATTTACAAAAGGAAAACAATAGAATTGGAAGACAAAGGACGCGGAAGTCGGCTAATTTAAATAGAGGGGGGTCACCGGAGAAGAAGAGGGGGTGGGGTGTTCACTGGAGAAGAAGACGAACAGGGGTGGGGTGACATTTTTTTTTCTTTTTTGGCTGAATTTTTTTTTTTTTATAACTTAAAATTCATTTTTGATTTTGATTTTGATCTTATACAAAAAAGCTACATGTTCTCATAGAATGGTGGCGGTCTTCATTTTTTTCCGGTGAATAAGATAGCAATGGTGGATGTTTTATTAGTGGTAGAATATTAGGTGGAGAAGAACGAGAAAAAGAATAAAGAAGAAAAAATGAAGAAGATGAAAAAATAAAAAGAAAAAAACCCAAAACATATGTTTTTTTTTGGCTTTCCAAGGGCCTTTTTGTGAGTGAAAATCACACAAGTTACCAAATCACCGAAAAGTGTCTAAATGAAACAGTCATGCGCTACTTCAAGTGTTTAAACGGTACAAGGTTTAGTTGAGGTATCTAAGTGAAAGATGTTACAACCACTGGTGCCTCCCGATGGGTTCAGCCTTTTCTTAATTCAGTATGTCTTTTTTCTCATTAGCAATATTTCAGCTAAACAACAACAAAAAAAAAAAAAAAAAAAAAAAAAAAAAAAAGCCACACCAATTAAATTGTCGGTTTTCCTCCTTGAATCTCTTTGGCAAAATTGTCATTCTCCAGCAAAATGCGAAATAAATTTCATACTTATTCTTAAAAATAAAAATCATGATAGATAATCACAATAAAATAAAAGAGAATATTCATAAGAGTGGTTAGACCAAAGAGCTTACTTGCCACTTCAGGTCCAGAACCTTGATCTAGATATTTTTATAAAAGTAAAAAAGAAGATATTTTTAAAGAGACAAAAACTGCTTGAAAAGACTGAATCTATAGTACTCCGTAATTGTTTCAGTGTGATCGTGCAACTTAATGGCACAATTCCGTACGAGTGCACTCCACATAGAGACATGTGTTAAGGGGTCGTTTGGTAGCTGATTATTGCAGGCAGGGATTAGTTTTGAGGAAATTTAGTTATTCATGTACTAATAGTTATTCCATCTTCTTTCCTATATAATAATACACAAATTCTCTCATAATCTATACAGTAATAATTATGCAGATTTCTAATTAAAAATTACAAATTGAACACCGTATTAATTTTATACATAAATAACTTACCTTCTAATCGGCTACCGAACGTGAGAGTTAGATTTACTTCTGATTTATCTTTCACTTTACCCTTTTCATTGTTACAATTAACTCAAGAGATCAAAGGTCAAATGCCTCTTATGGTGCTTGGACTTTCTTTTAATTAATTTTTAAGAAATTCTACTCTTGAGAAGAATAAATTTGGAGAAAATTTAGGGGTTTAATTAATTAGAATATTTATAGAATTGCATTTACATTAGTTTATCGTGTGAAAATCTAGATTATTATGACCGAGAGTTTCACTCTTTTTTGAATAGGTTAAGCTGAGTCAGAAAGATTTTGATCGCTCAATGTTCATATTACTACATTAGGAGAGAAGAGTGATGGGAAGTCCACCAAAAAAAGAACTTGAATTAGCTAGAAATTTTCTTGACTAATTCGTCGCTAAATTGCTTGTAGATGACAAAACTTTTCAATAATTCGTAGCTAATTCATCGCTAATTAGAATTATTAATGACGAATTTTGTTATTTAGCTATGAAATTTTTCTATCGGTAATTTCTGTTTTTTTTTTTTTTTTTTTTTTAAAAGAAAAGTAGTGAGTGGAAGCTGCCCTCTGTCTATCATCCAATTTGCTCCAATAAAATATATCGTTATGATATCGAAATTATTTTATTCAATTGTCGTTGTTTCTAAGTTGTTAAAAATTTCTACAAGAACTATCTTGTTGGCCGATTGCCCATTGAATCTAGTCTTGCTTTTTCATTTTCATTTTTTGTACTATAAACCATCTTTTCGTGGGCCCTTTGCTTGTAAAGTGCTTTTACTCAACAAGTACAATAATAACAAGTTAAAACATATTTTAAAAAATTGAGTTTAGTAAAGAGAAAAAAAATTGTCAAGAAAAGTTTGTTACAGTTGACTTTATGTTATTGACCAATAAATTATTAACAAGTAGGTCTGGCTCACATGAGGTTAATCACAGCTGATTACCACTTAGGTTCCTTAACAAATCTTTCAAATAATAATAAAAAAGAAATTTATAATTGCACCGTCATGTTTGTACGTACGGCATATACGGATAAATTAAATTACCGGTATAGCCAGTAGCCGGTTACTTTAATATTTTTATCTACGCGCTTTCCCTTTTGCCCATTTTTCCCACTTGCCACGCGCCATGAGCTATCCATTGACAAATACTCATATCCTAGTTCCAATTTTCTTGACAATCTTTATTCCATTCATTTCTTCTTTAGCACACTCTTACAAAAATACTAATATTTAAGAAAAAATAAATATTTTGATTAAAGTATTCTTAATTAAATAGGATTGGGATCTAGTCACTAACACTTAATAATGACAAATCTAAAAAATAAAGTTAATTCCTTTTTGATTTTGTAAATAACCACTTATTTTTAATCGAAATTAAAAATTTAAGTGGATGCTTATTTTGAACAGGAGGGAGTATAAAATATGCTTTCAGAGATATTTAAAAAGTAGTGTTTTAAAAAAATTAAAAAAATATTAAAGTTATATTTGAACATGAATCAAACTTGAAAAAGATTGAAATTTATGATCGAATAAAAATTTACTTGAAAACTAGTTAATAGCACTTTTTCAAACTTGAAACTCCTCTTTAAGAAACAGTTCAATGGTATAATTATATAATCAAATGTTGTTTTAAACATCTTTTTAAGATAAAATCAAAAACAGTTTATGGACACGAGCCCAAAGTCAAATAATTCTATTTCAACTTAATTTTTCAAAATACTATGAAAACATAAAACATCATGATTTGTAATGGTTATGTAATTTTCCAATGTTTCAATTTATTCTTATGAATTTAGAAAATCAGGGACCGATTTAATATTAACATTATTCCAACGTTATTCCACTCGGTTTGAAATATACACCTTTTTGACAAATTGAATTTATTTTAAAATATTAGAAATTTTATAAAATCAAGAGATTATTTGAAAATTGCATTCCCCCAAAAATCTCCTTTGTTCTGTCGCATAATCCACGTTAACAGATCAACTATCAAGCTATGTAGAGTTGAAAGTTCAAATTCTAGCACAATGTCTTAAAGTTCAAACGAAGAAAGTGAAATTTTAGGATAGTGTGCTAGATTTTTACTTGTAGAAGCTCGAACTTCGGGATAACCCCATGAACTTCGAACTTATGAAAGTGAACCTAAAGCTCGAACTTATAAAGTGAAATTACATGTCATTGTTTGGAATTGGTAAATGTTGCATGATTTACTCAAACTCTAGGAAAATTTTATGGAGTTTGAACTAAGTTTCACGTGTGTAAGGAGTTTTGGAACTCAAGGACAACTTCATGGAGTTTTAAGTTACAAAAATTGATAATGTTCCCTTTTAGCTTATTCTCGAACTTCGAACTCCAGTATAATATGCTAGAGTTTCACATACAACAAGTTTCAATGTCCAGCACACCGTATTAGAATTTCACATACATGATTTTAAACTCCAAGACATTGAGTTGGAGTTTCACCTATAAAAGTTTCGAATTCTAGGACAGTGTGATGAAATTTTTCCGTATTTTAGCTAGAGACATTTTTATCCAAATTTTATTTTTACATACTAGGAGAGATAGAATTAGAAATAAAAATACCCGAGACAAGTTGGGAGTGGCTTCGGTGGAGGGCAAGATGTGGGAAGCGAGACTGAGATGGTTCGAACATGTGAAGGATAAGCACGGATGCACCAGTGCGGAGGTTGACTATAGATGGTTTCAGGAGAGGTGGAGGTAGGCCGAAGAAGTATTGGGGAGAGGTGATTGGACAGGACATGGCACAGTTTCAGCTTACCGAGGACATGACCTTAGATAAGAGATTGTGGAGGACACTAATAGACGGTTAGCAGGTAGTACAACATTATCTGCCTTATCCTTCCAAACTAGTAGTCATAGCATTACTTTTGTGGTTTCTTATCTTTCGGCTTCTGTTATTATCTGCTAATTCTTGTAATTCGATTGTTGTACTATTATGTTGTAGTTACTATTCAGAATGCTTTGTCATGCTTTCTATCGTATTTTCCATGGCTTCTTCATTCCCGTTATTTCCTTTTCCGAACTGCTCGGAACTGTTTTTCCTCAAGTCGAGGGTCTATCGAAAATAGTCTATCTACTTCCAAGGTAGGGTAAGGTTCGCGTACACTCCTCCCTCCTCAAACCCTTCTTTGTGAGATTACACTACATATTTTGTTGTACAAAAAGGTAGTTGTTTTTCAAGTTTCAACTATTTTGCGAACATTAGTAATTTTTGAATTACAAATTTTAAGAGTGATCAACCCACGCTATTTTCAGCAAAACCTCGTCATGTTTATTGTTGTCCAACACAAAATGGTACTCCCTCTATCACAATTAATGTGACACTTTTCCTTTTTCGGGATTCAAACTTTTTGAAATGTGTTTTTCAATCATATTGACATGATAAGTAATGCAACTTATAGTATTTACCGTATAGTTCTTTAATATCTAAATTTTAATTTGAAAATATTAAGTTGATCTTATATAATTTAGCTTTAAAGATTAGTCATATTAACTCTCGAAAGAGAGAAGTGCCACATAAATTGAAACGAATGAGTAATAAATAATAGGAGGTAAAAATGATAAATTTGTGATGGAAAAAGCATGTGGAATGAGTAATTTGACTTTTCCACCTCGTCAAATATATACAGTATGAGTTTGTTTAGAATAAATGAGAGGGAATCTATCCAAGAGATGTTCAATAGGTTCACCAATATAATTAATGAATTCGATTCTCTGGGAGTAGAGATTCCTCAATAAAAAGGGATTGAAAAACTACTCGATATTCTACATGGTTGGGAAAGCAAAGTCAATGTCATTATAGATGCCAAAGACTTGGAAACAATGACAATACAAGATCTCATCGATAAATCTGAAAATGTGAGGAAGCTCCGGGCATAGAAGAATGCATGTTAATCTTGTCCTTACAGCAAATAACAAGGACTTAAGTGATGAAGACATGACCCTGCTCACAAGAAAGTTTCAAAGATTCATTAAAGGAGGATTCCAAAACAGAGGAAGCTCCTCAAGATCAAAAGGGGCCGATAGGAACAATCAAGGTGGATGTTGGATATGTGGAAGTACAGACCACTTTATGAGGGATTGTTCAGAAAAGAAAGAAGATCAAATAGAAAGTGAACCTGACAGAACAAGAAAGGAACAGGTTCCTAAGAACAGAATGACCACTGGACAAGCAGACCAAATCATAAGAAATGCTCTAGCAGACATGGGAAACTCCTCAAGTGATGATGAAGATGGGGGAGAAAACCCAAACAGATCCTTAATAACAATTGAAGAGTCAGACACATAAGACTTACCGGCACTCATGGCCATCTCTGACTCAGAAGATGAGAACCTCCAGAAAGACTTCTCACAATTCAAGAATGATGTGAGAAAATTATCCAGAAAAAAGACTTGAACAAGTGGTCTATATCATTAATGATGCCCATGAAAAATATTCAAAAGGCAAAAGGAAACATAATGGAATCAATGGACACCCTTCAGATGGATATTATAAATCACGAAGAACAGCAAAAGCAGTTAGGAGTGATGACTACCGACCTCAAGAAACAGGTTCTTGTTATGAACTAAGAAAAGCTGACACTGGAACTAGAGAAAAAAGAATTGGGATCCACTATCACAACCATGAAAGACATAGCTGAGCAGTCTAAGAGGGATCAGAAGAATGTATTGGCATAAATAAAATTCACAAGAAAACAAAGATACAGATTCAACAAATGCAAACATCTTTAATTACTATTTTCATAATAATAATTGCATCCAGAAACAACCAATAAACTTGAAGAACATGTCAGCCACTCGTTAATACCTCATGTGGCAAATCAATAAATCTTAAAACAAAATATGACTACATCAACGGTTACAAGGCGGTCGTACTTGTCCTAAATAATTGAATTTTGAATCTATTGCCCAAAAAAATTACTCCACGCAACATATAAAAGTGATCTCCTCTTTAAATTTTTCTTGTCATAAATAGAATTCACAAAAAAAAAAATACAGATCCAATAAGTGCAAACTTCTTTAATCACTCCTATATTCATAATAATTGCATTCGAAAACAGTCAACAAACCTCAAGAAATTTTCAGATATATATATTGTGAAGGATCGTGTCAATGGAATCATCTTCAGCTATGAATAAAAATAATAAGCATGTATACAGTGTAGAGCACACATAGAGTAATCCAAGAAAAGAATATTTTGTGAATTAATGTTTTGAAAGAAGTTTGAGCGAATATACATTCTGAAATTCATTTTATTTTTTCATACTTTTCTTTAGTGTAGTATATTTAAAAGACATATAGTCTTTAACTTCACATAGTGATATTATTATTTATAATAGTAAGTATTAATTCAAGTTAACAAGATGTTAGCCATGTGTTTGCAATATATTATCTTGGATTTTGTTGTAAAATTTTATTTATTAATATGAAGATTTGTGTAGCTTAATTTAAAGTCTTAAAATATTTCTGTTAAAAAGTAAGTACTAGTTTTTCTTTTTTTACCTTTTTTACAATCTTGAGAAGGTATACATTCTGAATTTCGATGGGAAGAGGAATATTTTGTGAATTAATAGTTTGAAAGAAGTTTGAGCGAGTATACATTCTGAATTCATTGGGAAAAAATATTTTGTGAATTAATGTTTTAAAAATAGTTTGACCGAATATACATAATGATAACATTCTGAAATTCGATGGGGGAGAAAAATATTTTTTGAATTAGTGTTTTGAAAGGAGTTGATTTCATCGGATACCCCTTAATAACAAATTCTCCTCTTTTTAATTATATTAATTAAGTGAAGATAAATAATAAATATGGTATTATCATGATATTAGGGAAGAAGATATTTCTTCCCCTATTTTAGGGATACATCTATATCTATATTATTTTAAAAGCATGAATATAAATGTTAGTTGACCAAAATATCCTTTAAGTATTGAATGATTTTTATACCCTTTAGTATTAAAATATTTCTTAAACAAACAATTTAAAATTGGAGAAAATTTTCATATTAAATATTCACCCCAAGACTTTTGAATTCAATTCAGTTATAAATTGGTATCAGATTACAACTGTGTAAATAGAATCCTAAACCAAATATACCAAGTGTTTCTCCAGGCAACGTGGAAGAAATAGGAAAAATCAATAGGAAACTTAGATAAATTGTATTTGGTCAGATGTTTTCAAAGTATAAATTGAAATTAAAATAATCATTTGATGAAACTGAAGAAATAATGTTAGTTTTTGTTTTGGTTCCAATTAGTGAGACTAAAACTTTTCTTCAAAAAAGAATATCGGAGAAGATTTTCATATTAAAATTTTCATTTTGAATTATTTGAAGATGAAGAGATGTGAAAGGGGCTTCTTACTTCCCAAACAGATCCTCCTACATCTATATATAAACACTGATTTATCAAGATTCAAGAATCTGCAAGAAAAGCACTTCGAATTGTTGATTAATCGTCAGATATGGCTTAGAACCAATAGTTCATTATCTAATTCACCCAAGACTTTGAATATAACTGAAAAATTGTTAGTTCTCTAGGCAACGTGGAATCAGTTTTAGTTTGTGGGTTTGATTTCAAATCCACATCAATCATAGAGATCTGATTTGTCCCCTTTTTCCAACTAAAATCATTATTTTGGTAACTAAATATTAAGTTATCTTTGGGTAAATAAGATAATCTATCAATATTTATGCTACTAAATTATAAAAATACATACATTTCAAAGTGAAATGTTGGTGACGAAAATATATTGAAATTTCTAACAAGCTTTAATATCCTTCAAAAGCAAAATTATCTTTTTAGAGCATAATCCCGTGTTGGATAATAACATAATTTGTTTGGTCGACCTACTTTTTAGATGTTTTTAAGACTGCCTAATCTTAAGACTGTGAAGTCAAGGTCCGGTGGATTTACAATAGTTGAAGGAATCTTTCAATTATCAACTACAATAAAATCTTACTCTGTCACACCCCACCCTAGGTAAGGCATGATTGGCACCCGGCACCTCGCGGAAACCGAGCGAACCAACTTACAACTCACATCCTCTATGTCTCGAATGGAAACAATAAGACCAAGAGGCTGAATATGAACATAATACCATGCATAAGTATATGTACAATGAACCCATGATGCGGACATTACTACTGTCACACTATGACTAAGCTGTACACAGGAACTGTCTGCAAAGCCTCTATGAACCTGACAAAGGTATAGAAGTCGGGACAGGGCCCCCGACGTACCCTTAACACAATTCATATATATATATATATATATATATATATATATGTATAGACTCATACTCGGCAATGCTCCAGGAAGAAGCGGAGCTACCACTTAAGACCAGTACCTGAAGGCAGCCTACGATGAAAGATCCTCGTCTCGTCTATCTACACCTGCGGCATGAACGCAGCATCCACAAGAAGGGACGTCAGTACGAGCAATGTACTGAGTATGTAAGGCATGCATAGTAACATGACATAAGAACGAAGATAACATAACATGAAGCGAGTAACTATACCTTGTATACTTTCTGAGATTTATGTCACGTAAAATACCTTGTCTATCGGGAAAAACATTTCATACGCATCTATATACAGTTTACACACAGTTACATTCACATACATTTGTTATACATAATTCTGTCATATTCGTACCCGACTCTTTCGGAACTCGGTGTTATCTTACCCGGCCATGTAGGCGCGGTGTTATCTAGCCCGGCCATGTAGGCGCGGTGTTATCTTGCCCGGCCATATAGGCGCGGTGTTATCTTGCCCGGCCATATAAGCACGGTGTTATCTTGCCCGGCCATGTAGGCGCGGTGTTAACTTACCCGGCCATATAGGCGCGGTGTGTAAAAGTTACATATATAAATATATATAGCATGCATGAGAGCCCAATTACAAGCTACCACTCTATCGGAGTGACGTAAGGTCGGTAACTTCCGATTATATTATGGAACAATCATCATCGCTATATCTCGCCTCGAAGGAACAACTCATGAGGTGAGATCAACAATAATGATTGACTCAAGAAAATCATGCAATAGGATCATTAGTCTCATCATAGCATCATTTCATAAGCTTTAGAATCTCTATGAATTAAATCATCATAATCATCACCATTATCATAGAACATATCTCATCTCTTTCTCATAGGAAGCTCTTAGAAATCTTTAGCCTTCAACTTTGGGATATAAGAAAGTCATAGAAATATATAGGAATCATAGTATAGGAGTCATGCTTTTGAAAGAAAGGGACCAGCCTTACATACCTGAAATTTTGCGTTGCGGCTTTTCCGCCTATTCCCGGTCTCGCAATCTACCTATAAGACCATTCATACTATGGTTAGGCCCACTGTTATATACTTATCCTAAGCCTTCAAATTTAATATCCTTCAAGTCTGTCAAAATTCGGGCTACATCTCCCCTGTTTATATGCCTAGCCCGAAATTATTATTCAAAGAACCAACAATAACAACAACAACCACAACGACAATAACATCATTATCAACACCAAAATATTCCATAAAACACCCTAGGCGGTGTTTTCTAATTTCCATAACCAACCAACTCGCCACACAATTGTTTAACGACTTTACCTCCGTAAATAAGCCGAAATTAACATTAACAATAAGAGATTCATACCTTACTCCCAATATCATTGCTATATCTTCACTTTCCTTCTTGAACTTGAACCAAAGCGCGCTGCTATACAATTTTATCATCGCAAGTATACGTTGTCTGGACCAGAATTCGGGGATTATACTTTGATTTGCGTGAAAATTGGTGAGTGGAAGTTTCTAGAGGTTTGGGGAGGCTTAGAGGGTGTTTGGTTGCTGTTTAAGGGGGTAAAGCCCCTTTTATAAGTTTTTAGGCTCGGGTTGCACTGACCTAAAAATTGCTCAGCGCGTTCGCGCTGAGTTATTTCACTGTCTGCGCGTTCGTTCAGTAAAAAGGTCATAACTATTAATCCCGATATTTTGTGAGGGCCCACGACCTATGGTTGGAAAGCTAATTCAATTAATTCAATTATTATATACCAACATAACACCGCGCCTACATGGCCTA
The DNA here is from genome assembly GCF_029784015.1 of Lycium ferocissimum. Classification (NCBI taxonomy): domain Eukaryota; kingdom Viridiplantae; phylum Streptophyta; class Magnoliopsida; order Solanales; family Solanaceae; genus Lycium; species Lycium ferocissimum. The sequence goes on along the minus strand of NC_081345.1, from coordinate 55,444,231 downwards.
GCAAGTTAACACCGAGTCCCGAAAGGGCCGGGTACGGATATGACAGAAGTATGTATAGCAAATGTATGTGAATGTAACTGTGTGTAAACTGTATATGGATGCGTATGAAATGTTGTTCCCGATAGACAAGGTAGTTTACGTGACATAAATCTTAGAAAGTGTACAAGGTATAGTTACTCGCTTCATGTTATGTTATCTTCGTTCTTATGTCATGTTACTATGCATGCCTTACATACTCAGTACATTGCTCGTACTGACGTCCCTTCTTGTGGACACTGTGTTCATGCCCGCAGGTGTAGATAGACGAGACGAGGATCTTTCATCGTAGGCTGCCTTCAGGTGCTGGTCTTGAGTGGTGGCTCCATTTCTTCCTGGAGCATTGCCGAGTCTGAGTCTATATATATATATATACATTGCTCATACTGACGTCCCTTCTTGTGGACACTGTGTTCATGCCCGCAGGTGTAGATAGACGAGATGAGGATCTTTCATCATAGGCTGCCTTCAGGTGCTGGTCTTGAGTGGTGGCTCCACTTCTTCCTAGAGCATTGCCGAGTCTGAGTCTATACATATATATATATATATATATATATATATATATATATATATATATATGAATTGTGTTAAGGGTACGTCGGGGGCCCTGTCCCGACTTCTATACCTTTGTCAGGTTCATAGAGGCTTTGCAGACAGTTTTCGTGTACAGCTTAGTCATAGTGTGACAGTAGTAATGTCGGCATCATGGGTCCATTATACATATACTTATGCATGATATTATGTTCATATTCAGCCTCTTAGTCTTATTGTTTCCATTCGAGACATAGAGGATGTGAGTTGTAAGTTGGTTCGCTCGGTTTCCGCGAGGTGCCGGGTGCCAATCATGCCTTACCTAGGGTGGGGTGTGACATACTCTATATGATTTTTAGGGACCAAAACTTCTTATGATTGGATTGCTGGTTAATATGCAATTTTTTTAAATTTTTTTTTACTATTATCTAAATATTCATGCTGGTATTAATGTGTGGCGCACGTTGGTAGAAACTAGTATACTTAAATAAGGGGAAAAAATATTTTGGAACCCCATTATCGCGTCGGCTGAACCAATTATTACGTTGGCTTGATTTCCATTATTATGTGGCTTAATTTACTGAAAGAAATCTTTGGTCAAAACTCAAAAGGATGACAATTCTATATGAGACTTGTATAAACATGTCAATGCCCCTTTGTTCTCTTGTTCAAAATCGATGAAAGTATGTTATGGATTTGTTCTGAAATCTTCCTTTTCCTCATAACTAAATAACTTTAGCTAACTTCTACTTTTTTATTTAAAAATTAATTTTGAAATTATTGTAAAAAAAATAAAAATCAAATAACTTAAAGTCAAAAAATTTCCTTTCCCTCCTTGTGACACCTCGGGTCTTCAGACTAATGCTTGACTCATACCATAAGAGTATAACAGAAACTAGAACCCAGGATTAGATGAGAGTTTGGAAAAGCTTCCTTAATAAAACTTGTAGTACGTTGAAATAACCCCAGGCCAAATGGAGATCTGCACCGAAGTTATGCTCGTTACGCAAACATTACAGAGCATAGCCACCCGCAATAGCCATGCGTCGCGCAAAGGGTGCGTCAGCGATGGCCACGCGTCGCAGGCCCAGCGCGTGTGGGCGTACTCTCTGAACTTCACCTGCAAAGAGTCACGTGATGCACGTGCGATGCGGGCCCATCGCACGGGTCGAGTTTTCGGGTCAATTTTCAAATTTCGTATTTTAGCTTATATTTATTTAAGGTTGGGGTTTATTTCCGTAACTCCCCCAAACACTAAAAACACGCTAGAAATAGAGAGATCAAGTCCCAAGCATCAAGAACCCTTCAAGATAAGTTTTTATGGTGATTCGAAGTTGAGTTCAAGTCCCCAATACCTTACTAACATGATTGAGCCCTTCAATTCCATAGAAAATCGATTGGGACAACATTGTTGAGCGAGAAAACCCTAGAATCCGAGTTCAAGAGGATAGAACTTCAAAAAGGTAATTTCTTCGCCCTCTAATCGATTATGGTTGTGTATCGGTGAGTAGACTCTAAGTCTAAAGACTCTAAGTCTAAAGACTATAAGTTGATGGGTTTGATAGAAGAAACATATGAACTATTGTATGGTTTGGATTGTTGACTTAGGTTTGTTGTAATCAAATGGGTGGTGAAGAATGATAATTATATCTAATTTAGATCGTAGAATCACCTAGAAGCAAGATGATGGGTAATTGGGTGAAGAAACACCATTAATGAGAGTTGTGGAGCTTTATTCCCACAAAGTGTTTGATAAAATGCCTAGATGACCAAAACATGAGTATTCTTACTAATAATGATTCCCTTTGACTTATATTGCTATAGATTGAAGTTGAAAGGGGTGAAGAATGTTGTATTACGCGTGAAGGCCGGTATTAAGGTATGTAAGGCTAACTCTCTACGTGTGGAATGTTAATGATTCTCCTCACGCCACGTTTCTTTTACGACTCTACGAATTGCCTCAAAAACATACTTATGTGTTAGTTTCATGAAGAGTTGCAGAACTTCTATTCTCTAAATGATATAGTTTAGTAATTCGTTCATGATTGTCATTCCGAATGTCGTGAACTCAGTACGTAATCAGTATAGACTCGTGTTTGATATCCCATGAGTCTCGAATATGAAAACCCGATACCGCTTCTATGTGAACAAGCAATGTTTAAACTCTTAATCAATTTATGAATACGTGTCTCAGTATAATAACGTTCAGTGTTCCAGTGTTGTGCATTACAGTATGATTCTCAGTTTCTTATTATAAATTGTTAAATGTTGAACACCTGTATTTTAGGCCCAAGGCCACAGTTTACGTATATGTATACCTAGGCTCGAGGCCACAGATTTGTGCACTTATTTTGGGTTCGAGGCCACATATTATTAACTCAGTTAAACAGGTGGTTCCATATTTAGAACAGGAAGTACTTATGACTTAACTTCTCTTGTAGTTTAGCTATCAGTATATTCAGTTTCAGTATATTATCTGTTTATTAATTTGGGCTGCCATTTCCCGAGCACTCCACAACTATTTATTCTTTCAGTTAGTTTTAGACACCAGTGCAATTCAAATGTACTGACGTCCCTTTTGCCTGGAGCCTGCATCTCGTGATGCAGGTAACGATTTACAGGACGATGGATCTGCTCGCTAGGATTCTCGTATCAATTGCTTGGTGAGCCCCAGTTCTCTTTGGGGCGTTATTTTATTTACAGTCTTTTCAGTATCTTAGACAGTCAGGTATGCCGGGGGCCTTGTCCCGGTAAACAATTAGTATTTCAGTACTCTTCACTGGCATCATAGACTAGAATAGTAGTTAGTCAGAGTCTTGCAGGCTTTTATGTTAGTCGTGTTGGCTACATTGTCATGATTTAGACTTATCTCAGTATTCCACATTTATGATTATTTCAGTCAGACTTGTTAATAAATTAGCACGTGTTAAGTTATATTTCCGCTTTCAGTATATGTGTATACCTCATGTTGATTCAGCTAGCCAGTTGGTTCGCTAGGTCACATGTAGTCAGGCATCGAGTGTTGTGTTATGCCTAGGCCATGGTTCGGGGGGTGACATTCCCTAACTAGGAAGAATTAACTATCCTGTTTTGAGGAAAGATATAATGATTAATCCAGTTAGACAATTTTTACCTTAATTCTCTAGTACAAAAACGATGAATGTATTTTGAATCTGTTCTCGTTCGCAAAATCTTTCTTTTTGAATTATCTATAACTAAACAAAACATTTTTTTTTTTAAAAAATACAGATCCAGTAAGTGCAAATAAAATTTCGATCTTGATTGAAATTTGATATAAATATTTTGTTCCTACCTTTTATTAATTCATTGATAATGCGGCATAAAAGGGATTCTCTATCATATAAATTATTACTTTTATGGTAATATTATACATCGTATATAACTACAGTAGATTTTTTAAAATAAAAATATATAAATAAAATTTTGGACAAAAATAAAAAAGAGATAAATAAAAATTTGGAACGTGTAAATCGAATTAAATACCTGCAAGGGTGGCTCAGTTGGTTGAGCATGTGACTTTCATAATGGAGGTCTCAGGTTCGAAACCCCCTGCCTACGACAGGGGAGCATTTGCCTTCTGGGTCGAGTTCATCGCACGGGGCTTGCCTAGTGCGGGTTATCTCTCATGTGTGGTTTGCGGGCTATTGCACAGGATCGGGGTTTACGCTGTGCGCAACCGAAATAGTGGGTGCGGGTTCCTTGTCATAAAAAAATTGAATTGAATATAATTTAAAAAAAAAAAAAATTTCTTATCACGTATTTCATAGTTCAAGATAAAATTATGAGAATGTTATTGCACTAAGTTTAAATGGAGAAACCTGCATGTATTGTCCATCACTAATCTTTTTTCAAAACATAAAGTATGGTAAAGTCTTACAATTACTTCCTTTGAATGTGCGATCTCGTCTCAAGGTTTATATCTCAATAAAATAGGTTAGTGCATATTAATTTGAACTTTTAAATTTTTTTGTTTTATCTCTCATCTATTTTGTATATTTCTCCAATCAATATGCACCAAAATATGTGAGTGCATATTAACTTTAAATAATGTCAGTACATTAAATGCAAATACAATAAAAAAAATTAGATGCTACAAAATGCGTTAGAACACATAGTAAGGTTCGAAATTAACAAAAATAAAATAAAATATAAATTAATGCTAAACCACAAATAACACATGGTAAATTGTTATATATAAACACTTTCAATATAAAAAGTAGCTCGACTTCAATTAGTTAAAGCTAATAACTTTACTTTTTATTCTAAACTAGCAAGAATCGATTGTTCTGCTTCGAGGAGAAGTATAATGATTATTTCAACTAGACTATATTTGCCTAAATTAGCAAAAATAACACGTGACTTTAAATAAATAAGTCTACCCATGTTGAAAAGAGTCCATGTATTTTTTTAGCAAAAAAAAATAAGTCTATCCATGTTGAAAAGAGTCCATGTATGAAAAGAAATCAACAGAGACTATAGTTTGTTAGCAATTTACGATTCTTGGGCGACAAATTGGGAATAAATTGTTTAGGTAGAAATAGTAGAATATTTAAAGCTAAAAAATAGGAAGTTATCAATTTTGATTGAAATTTGATATAAATTTTTTGCTTCTACCTTTTGTTATTTCATTAATGCAGCATAAAATGAATTCTCTGTCATCTAAATCGTTTATTTTATTGTAATATTATACATCGTACATAATCATAGTAGATTATTTAAAATAAAAAAGATATAAACAAAATTTAGAACAAAAACAAAAAAGATATAAATAAAATTTTAGTACATGTTAAATGAACTGAATATAAAATTATGAGAATGTTATTCCAATACGGAGAGATATAATGATTAATTCAATTAGACAATATTTATCTTACTATTCTTGTTTAAAATCGATGAAAGTATGAGCCCGTTTGGATTGACTTATAAGTTGCTGAAAATAGCTTATAAGCTGTTTTCAGCTTTTTTTGAATGTTTGATTAGCCAGCTTAAAGTCATTTTATGCTTAAAATAAGCCCCCAAAAATAATTGAGCGCTTGTATTTAAATTTTTTATCTAAAAGCGAATTATAAAAAAATAGGCTTATAAATCAAAGAAAATAAGTTGGAGATTTTTTTAAGCCCATCCATACAGGCTCTATATTATGAATCTGTTTTTGTTCGAAAAATCTTTCTTTTTTTGTAAAATACCCATAACTAAATAATATTCGCTAACTCTCATATTTAAAGTTCAGTTTAAATTTATTTTTCAAAAAAATAAAAAACTCTTCCACGCAACATATAAAAGTGATCTCATCTTCAAATTATTGTCATAAATAAAATTCACAAGAAAACAAATATACGGATCAATAAGTGCAAGCTTTTTTAATTACTATTACTATTTTCATAATAATAATTGCAACAGGAAACAGTCAACAAACTTGAAGAACGTGTCAGCCACTCGTTAATACCGCGTGTGGACAAAACAATAAATCTTAAGATTAAAATATGACTAAATCAACGAATAGAAGGCGGTCGTATTTGTACTAAATAATCTGAACCCAAACAGTCCCTTATTTGACTAATTAAAAAAAGAAAATTGACTATCTTTCTTTCTTTCTTGCTTCCTTTTTCATACATATCTCTCCACTTCCTTTCATATTTAGTCACCAAAAATAAACAAACGCTAAAAAAGAAGAAATTCATCCTTTGACTTTATTCCTCAAGATTGAGAATAAAAATTATAGTGATTTTGAGTTAATGGGGTTTAAAGAAGGAGTTTTTTTGTGTTGTTTTTGTTTGGTTTTATGTTCTTTGGTTAATGGAGGTGATATAGTTCATCATGATGATGTTGCTCCAAAGAGACCTGGTTGTAACAACAATTTTGTGCTGGTAATATCTCATTCTTTTAATTAACACCTTTTTCATTTTTAGATTTTGAAACTTTGAGTTTTTCTTGATAAAAATGGTTCATTTCTCATTTTTGCTAGTGTATATGTTATATATGGATGTGTTTCTTGGTGTTGTTTTTTTGTTTTTTTGAATTTTTTTGTTTGGTGAAGATTTTGTTAATGTGAATTAGTTCTGTTTGTATAAATGTAAATCTGGTTTGTGGTGATTGTTACTTGCTTATGATGATGGTATGGTTTGTCAACTTGTCTAATTTTCAATTTGAATTTTAAGGTTGATTTTGTAATAATGAAGTTTAGGTATTTGGTAATTATATAAAAAAAAAAAATACTACATTTCTGAATAGTTTATTTTCTTGAGTAAACATTTTTGAACAATTTATTGTAAACTCCATTCTTAAGAATTTGAATCTAATAGTAATAGTATCAAACAGTTTGGGATAGAGGGGATACTATATCTCACTAGGTCTCTCTTCTTTTTGGTTCGGTTTCGTGATCAATGTCTACTTTTAATTGGTTTCTGTTAAAGCTTGGATTTTTCGATTGCTATTGTTCCTCGTTATAAATTGCTGTATTAGATTTTCAGCGGGTAGATCATGCTTGGCGTGTTGTTATCTCGTTAATTGCTTTATTAAGGTGTTTATCCACGTTATTTCGTTAATTGCTTGTTTTGGGGTTTACCCGTGTTATTTTGTTAATTTCTTATTTTGGGGTTTATCCATGTTTTTTTGTTAATTGCTTATTTTGGGGTTTATCCGCGTCGCGTCTTGATGATTAATTTACTCCCAACCACCAAATTTCTACTTGACTTGTCCTGTGGAGTAGAGATTAATAAATGAAAGTTGGAATGATTTGTTATACTAGAGTTAGAGTTCATAGTCATATAGAGCTGATGACCTAAAATCAAACTAATAAATGTGTTCTCTCCCTATATACGTAATAAATGAGGTAGTTATACATTATACAATCATGGTATTAGAGAAGGCGTTCCTACATTCTTGTTTGACTGTCACTCATCAACAAAAAGACTTTACATGCTTAACCGATAAAAAACAGGATTAGGCCGCGCGTGAGTGGACATGCTATAATCCTAAATCTATACCTTAGGCTTTTAGATATGGTGGTCAACTAATTTGAGGGTAATTTTTGTAAAAATGAATTTTTACCTAATTGGTAATCATATAAAAAGTACTACGTATCCGAACAATTTATTGTAAACTCATTCATAAGAATTTGAATCTAATGGTAGTAGTGCCATACAGTTTGGGAGAGAGGGAATACTATATCTCTCTAGGTCTCTCTTCTTTTTGGTTCAGTTTCGTGATCAATGACTGCATTTGATTAGTCTCTATGTTTTAGCTGAAATTATCAGTTAGCGGTTAACAGCTTGGATATTCCCAACGCTACTGTTATATGTTATTAATTGTTGTATTAGATTTTCATTGGATAGGGCATGGTTGCCGTGTTGTTATTTCGTTGATTGCTTGTTTTGGGGTTTATCCACGTGTCACGTCTTGATTAATTAACTCCCAACCACCCCAATTTCTACTCCACGCGGCACGTGGAGTAGAGATTTGTAGTAGAGTTGGAACAAATTGAGTTCATAGTAATAGCTGATGTTGCAAACCTAAAATCAAACTAATAAATGTGCTCTCCCTATATACGTAATAAATTAGGTGGTCATACAACTTCACATGGTATTCGAGAAGGCAACGGTCCTACATTCTAGTTTGACCATCACTTTTCAACAAAAATATTTTCACATGCTTAGCCCAAAAAAAGAGGATTAGGCCGCGCGTGAGGGGACATGCTATAATCCTAAGAATAAATAAATGAATAAGTCCAAATTCTATACCTTAGGCTTTTAGATGTGGTGGTCAAAAGCCCGAAGGGTAGCGGCTGCGGGTTCCCTTGTCATCAAAAAAAAAAAAAAAAAAGATGTGGTGGTCAAATGATTTGAGTGTAATTTTTGCATAGATGTTACATAGAGACTAAAAGTAATGTGAAACACTCTCCATGTCAAATTGGATTTCCACCTTTCTTTGTTGAGCCATCCATAATAATTGCAATTTTTCTTAAAAAGGAAAGCAATTATGCCCGAGAAAGTATTATGTAGACCAGATAGTACATGCTACCTTCAGTGTGCGGTGCTTTCTCAACCTCAAAAATTCCGAAAATTAAGATTGGCATCCACATGATTCATGTTTGACTTTAGTTGGTTCCGCATTTAGTATTAGCAATATAAATATACTTATATTTTTGTGAATTTGTAATGGTTGTGCCAAGTTGAAAGTGAACCAATCAATTTGGATGGAGAGGCTATTAGTCTTTATTATTCCCTCTGTTTTGACATTTCAAGTTTATTGTCTCGTCCCAACCCCCCAACGGCCCAACCCCTACCCCTTGACCATGCCCCTGCCACCCCTGGAATCCCAATCCCTACCCCATCCCACCCCATAGTGTTTTGCTACATTACATGTAAACACTCTTAGGATAATATTTTTTTTGCATACTTACCAAACACTAGAAAATAAGTAAGAAACCCACTTGTTTTCCAAGAAAACATTTTCCTTCATACCAAACACACCCTTAATCTTACTAACCCAACCATTTTAGGCAGTCCATTGTCTATGTACCAGCTTTTGGAACCTAGAACTTACAAAAGGAAAATATGAGTTCAAAAGTTTAAGTTGCATCTTTGGTTGATATGACTCTTTGGTGCATTTTCGTGTCCTTTTGAGTGAAGCATTCATCAGTTTGTGTTTCTGTCATTAGTTTACGAAAGTAAGGACTAAACCTTCCAAACAGAAAAGGCAGGGTCGATAGCTTAACTTCACCACCAGTTTGCTCCATGGCATCTGTTTATTAGGTCAAATAAAAGGACTTCCAAATGGATAGAACTGCAAATTTGCCATCCTCAGTAGTCTTTCTATTGATATATATCATGTATAGAGCCCTGAACTTGATGGATTAGAAACTAATAGAAAGTAAAAATTTTACTTTTTGTCATGATAGTTGTTTATTTCCGTGTTCGTTTTCGGAACAGAGATAAATAATCCAGATTATATAGTTTGATCATACATGTAGGGTGTGTTTGGTATGGAGGAAAACATTTTGCGTCCAATTTTCCCATGTTTGGTTGGTCAAAATATTTTCACTAGGAAACAAGTTCCTTAAAATAAGAAAAATGACTTTCCTAGTGGAAGTAAGGAAAAAAAGTTCCATAAGTGGCATTCCAATTTTGGTGCTATATTAGCTCAACTTGACAAAATTCCATGTTGTGGATGGTATAGAAGTTATGTTTTGTTGTTTGGCATTGTGTGAGCAGAATACTGCTCCGATGTACTTTGATTATCATTCTCAAACTTGGAACTTGTAACAGCACTCATCTCTTAAAGTAATGTTTCCTCAAATAGGTAAAAGTTCCAACATGGGTTAATGGGAGCGAAGTAACTCAGTTCGTTGGCATTGGGGCTCGATTTGGCCCCACATTGGAATCAAAGGAGAAGCGTGCTAATCAGACGAGGCTTGCCTTTGCAGACCCACCAGACTGTTGTAGCAAACCTAGGAATAAGGTTGATCTCGCATTTATTTTGAAAAACATGATTCCTTTTTATCAGAAACATCAACAAGGTTGTCATATATGTAGCGCAAACTCACCTTTTAGGTCTTCGATTGTGTGATAGCTCACCGGTGAGGCCATCCTGGTGCACCGAGGTAATTGCAGCTTCACCACAAAAGCAAAAGTTGCAGAAGCTGCTGGCGCTTCAGCAATCATCATTGTAAACAACCAAACAGGTTTTGCTGCTCTAATTTCAACATTTTCATCAGTAATTCTCTTCTTCTTTTCCTTGTTCTAATATGAATATAGGCTCTTAACTTGATATGTACTTGTGCAAACTGCTGTAAGCTGCATAGCAGTCATTATAAAATTTCAACCGACTGTGGTGCTTATGCTTGAAAGTTCATTAAAATAGGCCCGATTTGGGAAAAAATGAATATCTAATATTTCCTTTTATTGTAATACAATCACCTTTCAAGTATCATTTTCTCGATATGCGCAGTCCAAGGGTTTAAATATGATTTTGTGTTCTCTTATTGCTCTATAGAGCTCTTCAAGATGGTTTGTGATCCCGATGAATCTGATGTGCACATCAGTATCCCTGCTGTGATGCTGCCACAAGATGCAGGAGCAAGCCTGATACAGTTTCTCGTGAACAGCTCTGCAGGTAGGCTTATTATATTTTATTTCTTGTTAGTACCTTTTTTTTTTAGGGGGGTGGGGGGGGGTGGGGGTGTGGAGGAGCAAGGTAGACATCCATCTGCTTTTTTTTAAAAAAAAATCTTTTTCCTGCTAGCTGATCTTCACTGATAGCTATTGTGGAATCTATTCATGTGGATTTGTTCCTACAATTGTGACTTACAGACTTCCCTTCTGTTCAGTTTCTGTGCAGCTGTACTCTCCGAAACGTCCAGCGGTTGATGTAGCTGAAGTGTTTTTATGGCTTATGGCAGTTATTACCATAATATGTGCTTCTTATTGGTCTGCATGGAGTGCTAGAGAAGCCGCAATTGAGCAGGACAAGTTCTTAAAAGTAAGCCATAGTCATTCCTCAGTACCTTTCCCCACTCATTAGTGACCGTCAATGCATTTCTTTTAAGATAGGCGAATGCTCATTGCAACTCTCCTTGACAATTTGGTTGAAATATGTTCTATCTTGCTCTGGTAGGATGGCTCAGATGATTATGATGGCAAGGAGGTGACTCATTCCAGTGGTGTACTGGACATCAACACGACATCAGCACTTCTTTTTGTGGTGGTTGCATCCTGCTTCTTGATTATGCTTTACAAATTGATGTCCTTCTGGTTTATTGAGGTTCTGGTGGTTCTGTTTTGCATCGGCGGCATTGAGGTATGTCATAGCTATTGAAGACAATCACTCGATTAACTAATAATGTGTTTTCTCTAACAGCTTGGGTTTTTAGATGAGATCGTCACGTAGTTCATCATGGTATAATCTTTGTCTGGGTTCAAGTATCCCTATCGCTCCTTTATCAAAAAGAATTTTCACGTGCTAGGCCAAGGAAAGGAGTCAGACCCGCACGTGAGCGGGCGTATTGAGGACTAATGAAGTAATTGATTAATAATGTACACTCTCTAAAGTTTAAACTTTTAGATGAGATGTATCACACAGTTCAACAGTACTGAATGAGGAGCCCACACCCAAGGATACAATATTCTCCCTCTGTCCCAATTTGTGTCACACTCTTTCCTTTTAGTCAGTACAAAAAAGAATGACACCTTTCTATATTTAGTTATAATTTAACTTTAAGTTTCCCTTCTTACCTTTAATTGGATGAGTTATAGCTACACAAATATTTATGAGTTGTTTTGACCACAAGTTTCAAAAGTTTTTCCTTCATTCTTAAATTCCGTGTCTAGTCAAACACCTTCACATGAATTGGGACATAGGTAGTACTCCCTCCATTCCAAGATAAATGTATTTCCCACACCTCTTCTACGGTCCAAAATAAATGAATTTTACAAAGTCCAAATATGTATTAATTAATTGCTTTCAAAATTACCCTTCTCTCTAATGGTTTTTTCAACTCCCAACACTGACTATCTCTAGTTTTAAGAAAAGTGTGGGAAAAGTAAAAGGGTAATTTGAAACAAATTACCCTTTAATTAATGCCATTAATTAACTTTCTTAAGGGGTGTGCCACACCCCAAAAATTCATTTATTTTGGAATGAAGGTAGTGTTATATTAGTTCGACTAATAAAGCTCTATAAAAGTAGCGATTAAGGACATTTTCATTTGTACTTCTTAATAACTTCCATCTGTAGGTGATTCAATATTAGTTGTGCTGAAGCTAATAACTTGCTAGCATGGGATAGTTAAGCACAGGAAGTAGATGAATAAAATGAATGGAATAAAGATCATCTTGTCTCCACGTGACAACATATGAATTCCATGCTGACACTTCTTCCTCGTTGTGCTTGCAGGGTCTACAAACCTGTTTGGTGACCTTGTTATCATGGTATGTTTATTTTACTGATGTTACTAGTTGTTATCTTCTTAGTTACGGTATGTCAAACAGTTTGTTTGGCAAAATAGGGGAGGACGAAGAGGAAACGGATTGGTAGGACTGTAGGAGAATTTTCAAGAAATTTATTACTGGAGTAGAATCGGGACCAAACTGAACTTTTCCCCCTTTTCTATTATTTGGGGTCTTGGGTGGTTGGCTGATTCCATACCCCTCGTTCCTCGTTTTATATTAACCATTGTAGTACGGAATCCCTCTCATTTAATGGATGCAGGTGCTCATTAGATTTAAGTTTCCACTGTGGCACTTATTTTATTTGGAAATTTAGTACAGAAAGGACTAAGGAGGATCTAAAATTAGCTCTTTCAGTCTTAATTCAAACCTTAGCATTTCAAAAATCTTTTTTCAATCCTGACATTTTTGGACTTAACTTAACCAAATATATTATTCCCCCAATCTTAACCAAATATATTATTCCCCCAATCCTAATTTATGTGAAGGTGTTTGACTAGTTACAGAGTTTAAGAAAGAAAGACTTTGACACTTGTGGTTTAAAACCTAAGTTGCTCGAACTCTCCAAAATTGTTGCCGCACCCGTGTCGGACCTCCAAAAATACACTACTTTTGGAGGATCCGACACTCACCCATCGACATTTTTGAAGAGTCTGAGTAACATCATTTAAAACATCCCATAGATATTTATGTGGCTACAAAATCATGTCAATAAGGGCAACCTGGGAAGTTCAAAGTTTAACCATTTCTAAGAATAGAAAGGTATCATTATTTTTGGGACAGAATTAAATGGAAAGTGTGTCACAGAAAATAGGGCAGAAAAAACAAACAGTACAACAACAACAACAACATACCCAGTATAATCCCACCAGGTGGGGAGGGTAGAGTGTACGCAGACCTTACCCCTACCTTGTCAAGGTAGAGAGGCCGTTTCCGATAGACCCTCGGCGCAAGAAAAATCAAACAGTACACTTAGTAAACAAGATATGGTGATTTAGCAGACTACTGAGAAGGGACTGTTTTGTGACACTTTTGTATTTCAGAAGATTGAAAAGGTATATAAAGTCTTAATAAAAGATAAATTCGTTCTCCTTGAAGTGAAAAGTGTCTAATCTGTTTAGGACAGGTGGCCCCTTTAAAAATTGAGAGGAGCTTCCTCTGCTATATATAAATTAATTGGCTTCAAGTAGATGTAGGCTTTTGAGGAAGGCAAAAATATTCCCCTAAAGAAGAAATAGACATGATATCGTTTTCGCAGTAGGGTACTTCAAAATTATTGAATCGGTGATTGTGACTAGGTTTCTATTAGTTTATTATTATTGAAACAAGGTGTAAATTTTACTTACCATAATGTTATTTCATTAGTTGATTCTCAGACATCTGGCTAATGGTTATTATTTATAGTTTCAGATGGTTTGAACATGCTCAAGAATCGTTTATTAAAGTTCCACTTCTGGGGCCCGTTTCATATCTTACTCTGGCAATTTCTCCGTTCTGCTTAATTTTCGCTGTTTTGTGGGCGGTTTTCCGTCGTGTCTCCTTTGCTTGGATAGGTCAAGACATACTCGTAAGAACTATTATCTAGTTCCCTTGTCAATTTTTTGTCTTCATCTTTGAATCCAACTGTCTACCTTCATATTGACATTTCATTATGGTGATATATACTTATTTGGTAAGGAATAAACTCCTTTTTATGTACTTCAAAAGAAAAAGAAGTTGTTTGCGTGAACTCATGATATGTTTGAAAAAGAGTAGACATGTATGTAAGAATATTTATTGTGACAAAATAAGGGGTAACCTGCTCCTGTTCTATTATCGAAATATGCGTAAAAATCTTAGCACTTATATTGACATTCCTCTGTTCTTGGGTACCTTTTCATCTCTCTTTTTATAAAATATCATTGTAACTTTCTTTCCCTTGGAACTACTATACTTCTGCTGAGGTATCATGTTTTCTGCAAAAGTGAAATTAACTATATCTGTATGAGAGTCCTTATTTTGTGTTTATGCGGAGAGATCAGGGGGTGTGCTAGGCATCTATTCCCTGTTGGAGTTCAGCTTCTATTTTTTCTTTTTCTTGGCTTGCATGATCACAAAAGACCAAAAATAATTATCATTTTGCTTTTTTATATTTATAGCAAAAATATAAACTGTTAAAAAAGAGGCTGAAAAACACTTAGTATTTGTTAGGTGTTTGGACAATATATGAGTTGAAGTTGAAAAAAAAAAAAAAAAAAAAACAGAGAGTATTTATAGCTGAAGTTGACAAAACGTTTGTGGAATTTGAAATTGTCTTTGGGCATGAGCTTCACTTGGAAAAAGAGTTTGTAGAAGTTGAAGATTTTGTAAGTGGAATCCAGTTTTTCTAACTTGAATACCTTCAGATCAATATTTAAATCACTTTGAAGTTCAAAATTGATTTCAGTATTGACAAATACTCCCTCTGGTTCAATTTATATGTCTTACTTTCCTTTTTAGTCTCTTTCAAAAAGAATTCCACTTTCTATATTAGTAACTTATAAAATTCAACATCCCACATGGCATGTCTAAGATCACAAGATTCAAAAGGCATTTTTGGTACATTATACGCATCTTTAGTTTAAAGACCACAAGATTCAAAAGTTCCCTTAAACTCTATGCCCAGTCAAACTAAGACACAATATGAAATCGAGGGAGTAGTATATATGCCGAAACAGACCGTTAGACCCAAGGAGACCTCCCAACCCTCCCACTCTCCACCACCCTGAAAGAAAAAGAGAGTTTAAGCAAAAAACCTCTCATGACAGTGAATTGTGTAGCTGTATTCATGTTCTTATTAATATTGTGTGTCTTTGTTCATGCTCATATAGTATTGGCTTGAGATTAGACTAAGGAGATCTCTCAACCCTCCCCCTATCCCCTAACACCCTGAAGGGTAAAAAAAAAGGGGAAGAAAAGCAAAAGTCTCTGACGACAGTAAATTGTGAAGCTGAATTCATGTTCATATTAATGGGTGCTTCAAAAGAGTGGTTGGTTCTTCATATGGAAGGGGGGGGGGCGGGGGAACCACTTATTGTTGCATTGCTAGTTCAAAATTAGATTGAAGCACAACATAGATATGTCCGGAATCAAGTGGGTAATGCCAAGAATCATTAGGTGGAGGAAGAACAGGCGGAGGAAAGCATGGGAGGTGATCTTCTTTGTGCTCATGTGAACAGTTTGGAAGGAGAAAAATAAAAGAGCATTTGAGGGAGTTAAAATTTCGTATGTAAATATAAGGGGAATCATTTTTGTCTTATGTTCGCTGTGGAGTACACATGATACTTCAATGTTACAAGGTTTTGGCTGTTGTTTGTAAAACATGTTTCCATGTAACTTTTCATTTTTTGGATATACCTTGTATACGTGTGGTGTATATCTTACTCCGCCTTTTGGCTAAGATGAAGTGTAGTCGTGTTCTTGTCGGTTTAACATTGTATATGTGGTATGTCTCTTCAATTAATGAATGATTTACCTTTATCAATGCAAAATATGACTCAAAGAGCGTGATGTTCTTATACTCTATTTTTTTTTTTTTTTTTTTTTTTTTTTTTTTTTTTTTATAAACTAGGGTATTGCATTGATCATCACCGTTCTTCAGATCATACGAGTTCCCAATCTCAAGGTAAATCGCTGCATTTGGGTGGACTTTGTTATCTAATTGTTTCTGCTATTTTAGATCACAAGCAAATCATTTTTTGACAGAACCTTCTGCCCTTGGTGCTTCTAACTTTGGATTAGCAATTCCTTAATGTGGCGCCCCTAATTTTATTCGTCAACTAATGAGTAGATAATTACTCCTCAACAAGCTAAATTTTACTGACAATACCTTGCTAGCATCATGCAACTAAGCAAATTGTAACAATTAAGCACAGTAGGTACTAAATAGTATGTTTTAGAAACCTATTTTCTGGTGATTACTTTTACGTCTTCTTTAAACTCAAACTGTGGGACTTTAACAGGAACTGTCAGTGAAACCATTAAAGGAGATTAATTATTTTTTTCTTTGACATTATCAGGTGGGAACAGTTCTTCTCACTTGTGCATTCTTCTATGACATTTTTTGGGTATTTGTTTCCAAATGGTTGTTCCACAAGAGTGTGATGATAGAGGTAAGCTCAGACTTACTTGTTTTGTCTCTACTTTAGGTTTACTTGGGTACTTTTGCCTCTGCTGTCACAGAAGGGTGTTGGTGTTGACAAAGGAAAATTTGTTGTTTTCGGTGCAGGTTGCACGTGGTGATAATAGCGGAGAAGAGGGAATTCCCATGTTACTGAAAATCCCACGGATGTTTGATCCCTGGGGCGGCTACAGCATCATTGGGTTTGGCGACATAATTTTACCAGGATTGGTAGTAGCATTTTCATTAAGGTTTGACCAGTAGCTAAATGAGACTTGTGTTTTATCCATGAATATGGTTCCATGGAGCCCCAAGTATCTAATACTCCCTTTGTTGCAATTTATTTTTCTTAGTTTGACTGGCCACGGAGTTTAACAAAGTAAAGAATTTTTTTAATCTTGTGGTATTAAACTAAAAATATGTATAATGCACCAAAAAATGCCCTTTAAGCTTATGGTCTTAAACATGCTATGTGGGATATTGAAATTAAAGAATTTCCAAAGAGGCATTCTTTTTTAAACAGACTAAAAAGAAAAGTAAGACAAACAGATTGAAATGGAGAGAGTCACAATTGGTGGAAAGTTGTAAGCCCGACTGGTGCCGCTAGGGGCTATATGTTATGGTTGCTTAAAGCTTCCATGTTAGAGGACTTATACTGGTACTCTCAACGTCCCAATTGATGTGGCACACTTTCCTTTTTAGTCTGTCCCAAAAAGAATATCATCTTTCTATAATTAGAAACAACTTAACTTTAAAATATCCCTTTTACCCTTAATGAGATGATTTGTAACCACACAAATATCTAAGGTCTGTTTTAAACCACAAATTTCAAAAGCTTTACTTTCTTTCTTAAACTTTGTGCCTAGTCAAATAGTGCCACATAAAATGGGACGGAGGGAGTAATAAATTATAGAAAATGCTGTACCAAATTTCTTGTTTGGGACTGAGTCGTAGTAGTAATTGTTGTTGCTGTTGTTGTACCAAAGTCAGGGGTTGTGTACTTAGCAATTAAAAAAAGGGTTGATGCATCATTGATTAATGCTGCATGCTTACAACTTGAAATATAAAGGCAGTCAATAGCTTGTTAACACTCTTTGGTTTTATTTATTACATTATGCTCTTTGTTGCAGATATGACTGGCTGTGCAATAAGAGTCTTCGAGCTGGTTATTTTCTGTGGACTATGACTGCTTATGGTTTAGGTATAACTTCTGCATAGAAAAATGTGCTTTGATTTGATTTGATCACTTGTCATAATACTCTTCTTATGACTAAGTCTGATTTGATCACTTGTCATAATACTCAAGTTTATACCATCTTCTCTTTGTTAATACGTATCATATCAGTTTGTGTTTTCATTTGACTCTTATTTTCTTTGTACAGGTTTATTTGTAACATATGTGGCTCTGAACTTAATGGATGGTCGTGGTCAACCTGCTTTGCTATATATAGTTCCTTTCACACTAGGTATGTTACAGGAAGCATAAAAAGGCATTCTTACGGTCATAAAAATTATAATGGAGCAGCCAATAATTGGTTTGATAGTGAAGGCGGAGTCTACACTACATATTCACTGTGATTCCGCAGGAAAGAGGAAATTAGCCAATTAGGCATTGAGTCTTATGTCCACATAGAGAGCAATTTCGAAGCTGTTATATGCATGGCTCCGAAGATGTAATCAGGAGCACCACACCCAGTCTTGTGGCCTAGTTGTCAATTAAGTGAGTGGAAACTCTAAAGAACAAGGTTCAAATCCCAGCAGAGATAAAAAACGCTAGGTTATTTTTCATATGCCTAGGTCTTGATGGACAGAGTTACCCAGTACCTGTGTTGGTGGGAGGTAGCAGGTTTTCGGTGGAATGGTCGAGGTGTGAACAAACTAGTCCAGGCACCATTGTTATTAGAAAAAAAAAAAGATATAATCAGGCGTACGCAACATCAACTTGAACTTTGATTTAGTGGTGTCATAGTGCAGTGTGGATAGTGTTGAAAGTATGAGTAGTGTTGACTAATTGCAAAATGAGTGGACGTTAGTCAGCAAAAGAGAAAATTTACAGATCTGATATGAATGAATAGGTTGACATCATTTTTCTTCCTTTTTTTGGTAAATTTTTGGGCAAGGGGGTCAGAGGTGGAGGCTTTTGTCAAATGAGAGATGATAGTGGTAGGATTTGATTAGGGTGTTGATAAGTCCTCATTCTTCCTCTTGTTGCGGTAATGTTAACCTAATTTCTTCCTCGTGAACTATGAATCTAGAGTACAAAGGCCTAAGGTTCCTCCCCTTTTCTATGTATTGACCTTTTAGTTACCAATATCTAGGTAGCTACGCAACCCCCCACACCCACACCCACACACACCACATGGCGCGGATTTTAAAACACAGAAATATACTCATCCCAGAGTGAGTCTTTATAGCAGAAACAGGAAGAAATGAAAATATGCCGGTTTTGGAATATAAGGTAGACTGTAGGCATAATTTTTCCCCGTCGATGTGCTTACATGCCTTGCCTTCACAAGGGTATTAAAGCTGAAGGCTGCTGTTCTAAACATTAAAATCTCGATCTTTTCATATTTAGTTTGTGGTGTGATTACGCTGAGCTCTATTATTGTTAACTCCAGGCACATTTTTGATGTTGAGTGCGAAAAGAGGGGAGCTGAAGCATCTATGGACAAGAGGAGAACCATATAGGCCTTGTCCGCATATCCAGCTACAACCGGCCGAGTAATTTGACATTGTACTCTCTCTGTAATCACATATAGCTCTGATTTGTCATATTACAAAGTTAGGGTACATATGTTAGTAATGTGAAAGAGGTTAGAGTTCTCAAAGTCATAGGTTTACTTAGGTTTCTCCCCGACCTCCCTGCCCGAACGCTGAGTATGTTGCTGTTAATGACTGACAAGCGAAGGTGAAAATAGAGCATGTAGTTTACCAGTTATGCGTTTGACTAGAGTTGCAGCAAAGTTTTGAGTTTAACTTCTATACACTATACACTGACAAGTAACCGTTAATGTAAAGTGGAATTAGTAATCTGGAAAATAAGACAGGTCATAGTTATAACAGTGTAAAAGTTGTTAACGTTGTCAGTGTGTACAAGTTAAATCCTAAAAGAGTTATACAGCTCGTGCAGTTTATAAGGCCTTCATGTGTAGCTGTAAAATCCCTCATTATATGGCATCGCGTGTAGAGTACTTTATCGGGAAACAAGCCTCATCAATGTGTTATACAGCATATGTAAAAGTGAAGACGATGTCTGTGATAGAGTTTGTACAAGGCCATGGTTAACTTAAACTATTCTTTAAATGTTTTGTTGTTTTTCTCCAATTGTTTGTCAGTTTTTGTTGAGAAACAGAGTCTAGTTTTACTTTTGGCAGCTGATACCAATGATTTTGTATCCTTGGTACGGCATCAGTGTGTTTCTTTACCTTTATATATGTATAAAGACTATTATTGACCTCTATATGTAGTATTATTTTCTAGCGAAGGGTGTTCAATTGATCACTTTGGTCACATTAGATTTACAATTTGCCCGATGGGAAATAGCCTCTTGACTGCTGCCCTCCATGTCCAGGCGGTTTCTCAAATCTGGGCAGAAAAACCTAAGGGTGTGTTTGGTATGAAGTAAAACATTTTTCAGAAAATATTTTTCAATGTTCTCGTGTTTGGTTGGTTAAAACTTTTGGAAATATATTCTCTAGGAATACATTTTTTTGCGCGGATTGCCCTTCTTTTGGGGTGGTCTTTAATTTTGCCCCTCATATTTGTGGTCTTTAAATTATGCCCCTCATATTGCTGGTCATTAATTTTTGCCCTTCGCATTGCAACTCTGAGCGTTCACGCAGAAATCTTGAGGTTCTGAGTTCGAACTCCCGCTCAAGCATAAATTTTTAAAAAAAAAATTGCAAGGCAAGGTTTGGGTCGCGTGTATGCCAAAACCGGCATACACTTGTTAAGGAATTATCAAATTTATGCTGGACCTGGCATACTCATGGGTAGACTTGGCATAAGTATGCCGGGTCCGGCATAACTTTGGTAATTCCTTAACAAGTTTATGCCGGTGGGGGCATACTTATGGGCAAATTTTATGTCGGACTCGGCATAAACTTGTGAAGGAATTACTAAAGTTATCTTGGGATCAGCATACTTATGCCAAATCTGTCGTAAGGCATAAGTATGCTTTGGGTCCGGCGTAACTTTGGTAATTCTTCACAAGTTTATGCTTATGGGGGCATAGCGAAATTTAAACTACTGTGTGCGATTTTTTTTTTAAATTTTATTTGTGTGAGGGTTTGAACCTGGAACCCATGGGTTTTAGTCGAAGGGCAAAATTTAAAGATTTCAAATATGAGGGGCAAAATTTAAAGACCACCCCAAAAGAAGGGCAATTCGCATATGTAGTACAATTTGCCGGCGAACGCTTTGGCCACATTATATTTACAATTTGCCCAATGGAAAATAGCCTCTTGACTGCTACTCTCCGTGTTCAGATGGTTTTTCAGATCTGGGCAGAAAAACTAAGGGTGTGTTTGGTATGAGGGAAAACATTTTTTAGAAAATTTTCTTCAATGTTCTCGTGGTTGGCTGATCAAAATTTTTGAGAACATATTCTTTAGAAAAATAATTTCCTTAAAAATTAAGGAAATGACTTCCTTAGTGAAAGTAAAGAAACAAGTTTCATAAGTGGCATTTTACGAATTGTCCAATACCTCCCTACAACGCCTCTCGGATGAGAAAGATTAATCCTGAGTAAGCTTCAGTTGATTCTCAAACTAAATCTTTTTATAAGCAAGGAGCTATTTATAGGAAGATAATTGCCAGATCAGTCTGGTCGGAAGGAAGCTTGCTTACACCTTGCTTTATATTGAAAGAAGTCTTCCTCCTTGAGAAGTTAGCCTTTCTATCATTTAGTGGATAACTCCTTGCTCCATTCCGCTTAAGGTGGCGCGCCTTAGTCCCATAAGCTTATGCCTATACCTGCTTTCCCTTGAAATATGCATAGTAGTCTTGGCCCAACTTTGCCCGGGGGTTGGCCTTTTAGGGCTTATTTCACTTCTTTGTTTCTTTTTCTCTTATTGCTAATTGGAACTCCGGCTCCGGTAACCTCCTGAACCTTATCCATTACCCTTACACGCCTAGCTTCCATGCCAACTTCAATAGTGTTAGTCTAGATTAGATACTTTTGGGACAACATATTGAATTGATTTACTAAACATTCGAAAACAAGTAAAAAACGTACTTATTTTTCAGGAAAACGTTTTCCCTCCTACCCTAGATAGACATCAATTTGTTTGTAAATTCATAAGTAAACAACTATTCACTAGAGTTCCAAAAAAAAGGCGCGCAGTAAAGGACAGACGAGCACCAAGTTAGTTTTATTTCACTAAGCCTCTTCCCTCAGCACGGTTCTAGTTCTTACGAGACAAACTCAAGGTGCGCGAGCCACCTTCAGTTTTTAAAAGGGTATCGGAGTCAGAGGCAAATTCAGGATTTCTAAAATATGGGTGCACTACAAAGAAAAAAAATGTATAGGTTGGGGTTGATCCCTAATCCTCTAGATAAATAACTCAACATTCAACCAGTGCATCATTTAGCTTTCTTGTAACATGGGTTCCAACACAGTTAATATTATACCAATTTAAGAAAAAATTATGTACACAAAATATGTGATTTTACGGAGAGACCATGAGTTCACGTGCCCCAAATTTTGTACAAAAATTCGCCCCTTACCGGAGCATCCAAGCCCTCCATGGCTTAGGACTCGTCTCCTCCTCCAACTAGAATTTTATTTCCTATGTATTTATGTTAGCCTATTTCTGCAAGGGGTTTTTATGTTTCCTAAACTGTTGTAAATTCAATAAGAAGCATTATTCATATTTTCCGGTCTCCTCTTTTACATTGCTTTGCTGTGAACTGATACCTGTAATACCCCCATCACCTTTTTGGGCGTTGATTTAAGATAAAGAAGATTTCCTATCCCATTTAAAAGGGTAGCGCAATATTGTTCCAAACCTACAATGTTAATCTTCAAAAGAAGAGAGAAATATTATTTCGGGCCTAAAATGTTAAGGAAATTAAGTAAAATCTACTCGAATATGATTGAATACTTAACAGATGAACCCACCCACACAAATATCTATAACTTCGTTGATTGCCAATAATATTGGTAATGAATTTATAGGTTGAATGCATGAGGCAAAGGGGTTTAAGAGAGTTCATTTATATTTCCTCCGTTGAAAAATTATACCAAGTAAATAGGGTAAAAATATCTTTTGCATTTGTTTAAATTTTTGAATCCACTAGATATATTTTTTTTTTCCCTTTGAATCCCCTTTTCAAAGCCACAAATTGAATGAACCCTGTCATATAATGAAAGAATTGGTCTTTAAGATTGGGTTGTCCTGTTGACTCAGTCGCAACTCAAATAACTAATTTTTAATGAATTTAAGTTATCTACACTAACCGTCTAAAATGTTTCTATGATCGAATCTTAGCATGCAATAGTATGTTTGTTACAATTTTTATCAAGCTACTAATTAATATTAACTTCAAAATCTAACTATAAATCCTTGTAAGTGACTTCCTTATAAGTGGCGTGATTGTGTCCCTCAAATAGGAAAGGTAATCCAAAAGACCAATCTATCAAAAAATATTCCTTTTAATTTGCTTTGGATACTATGGATCACAATTATGTTGCTTGACTCTTAAAAATGTCCAGACGAGTGTGTGCCAAATCCTGTAAAAGTAAAGCATTTTTTGAGGTGCGAAAACATTTTTAAAGAGTCCAAACAATATAACATCATGAAGAGGTAATGATTAAATTAATAATAACAATAGAAGAGAGAAAATAAGTAGGAAATATTGTTCTGCACTCTCTTCGTTACCCCCTCCTTCCCAATTTACGTGATACACTATCTTGTGATACACTATCCTTTTTAGTCCGTCCCAGAATAATGATACATTTTTATATTTAGAATAATTTAACTTAAAACTTGATTTAACTTGATTTTTTACCCTTAATGAAATAATTTACATCTACACAAATATCTATGATTTGTTTTAAATCACAAGTTTTAAAAGTCTTTCCTTTCTTTCTTAAACTCCGTGTTTAATCAAACTATATCACATAAATTGGGATGGACGAAGTATCAGTTTTACATAATATAGTCACAAGTCTGAGGATAAATAGTTCCAAGAATCCCTACAAAACAACTACAGTACAAGCTCCATTGGAGTACTGAGGATTGGCTATTTTAGGGGCTTTTAAGTAATTTTGTAGTGTAAGGGTAAAACAAAAAAATACTTTTAAGCACTTTTTTAAAAGCTAAAATGACAAAAATAAGTCAAAAGCCATAAGCTAGAATTTCTAACTTATGACTTTTAGCCTATAAGTCAAAAGTTATAAACCTATCCAAAAGCGCTGTTCATAACTCGGAACCTGAACAGATAATGGCATAGTAAGATCCGTCAGCAAGCTATCAGCTATAGGCTACAGCAAATTAGCTTAACTGTAAGCTGAAAACTACCTTAAATATTAATTAAGCTGTTCAGAAGACCACTAGTATACTACTACATTCTCTTCTTTAATTTAGTCTTAAGATGTTTTTCAAGTTCTGGGGAGCTAATTTCCAGAAAGATAGCTTCAATTTTATGCACATCGCCAAATTCTTGGGAATCAACACATTTACTAGTTTTTACCCATCAATGTTGCTCACAGATTCCACCATTACAACCCTATTAAAACAACACATCCACTCGTTAAACCCCATGAAAAGTAAATAATATTAGGTACACTGAAAGCAAACCTAAGCTATGACTTGCACACAGACAAGCTCATTTTCGTCATCATCATCTTAACGTTGTGCTGATGCACTCCCTCGGATAAAGGAACCAGGGCGACCACTCCCAATCATCACTTCTTTCAATCGGGATATGGGACTAATAAATGCCCTGCTCATTCTCTGTCGATGCAAGGAAAACAAGTCGTGATTCAACGATGCAACTTATCAAAGAAAGTAAATATTTGAGGCACAGATATGAAATGCAGTAGTATGGTTTAAAAGAATCATAAAACACAGAAATCGTCCATGTTAGGCCATTTTCATCTAGTTTACAAAGAGTAGGCTCTTAAGAGGTTCTATTTGGCTGCAATTTGTCTCAAATTTGTAACCCTAAAGAAAGGATCACTTAACCATTTAGAAGTCTTCATTCCGTCTTATTTATCTATGGTTATTGACTAGATCACAAGAAAGCAGCAGAGTGAAAGCTTTGTCATAACACTGGCCCCTCCAAGAACCAATCCTATTTGTTGGGCGCTGTGTGTTTGTAAAATAGCCTTACTTCAGTCAACTTAAGAAGAAAAACTTGAGGCTGCAAAGGGAGCTAAAAGAACTTCCAGTCTCAGGTTATAGAACTGAAATCACACCTGAAACACTAAAAGAAACCAGCTCAATAAGAAAAATCTACTGCCAAAGTTGAGCCCTGAACTTTCCATATAATTGGATAATCCCCCACTCCCTACGCAACCAATGCTACCTACTGTTAGCATTGCTTCTTCCAGGAAAAGCAGAACAAATATTTCAACAGTACCACAATTATAGTGGTATTTGAGAGATTGAAATCTCCGCATGAGCCAGATTCAAGCAGTAAAGAAAAGATGAACCACTTAGCAAGCAACAAAGGGGTGAAATGGCAAGTAAGGTATTTTATTATCCAGCAAGTATCACTATTATTTGAAACGAATGGGATGGAATCTGGACACAGGGGAAAAGAAGTAGAGCAATGGAGACGTGGAAGGAGGAAAGCTAAAAAAGCCACTTAGGTCTGTTGAATAAGACAACTGGCCTGCAACCAAGCTGAAAGTTTATTATTTAACTCCAGCAAACAGGAGTATAAGCCAGTGTTTCTTCATCTGATTTGATAAATACCACCAACATAGGAAGTATTGAGATCAGGTAATCACCTCCTTTTTCAGGAGGTCTTAACCAAAACAATTAAGGAAAAGCTACATAATCAATTACTTCAACGTTTATTTAGCTGATTTGTTAATAAGCTCACTAACAAAGTAAGATCCAAGGTAGAACATGATCAACTTAGTGAAGACACCAGTTTGAACTATTTTCAAGTAGAACTGTCATAAACTTACCTCATCATGTCCTCCAAACTTCCACTTCATTTCCAATACCTGCCACCTTTTCAGCTGCCATCTCTGGCCAATAATCACAATGCCCATAACAGCTGCAGCAATGAAAATGGACCAGAATGCATTTGCATCTTTAGCATGGGCAATAAGTGAAACAGCTCGCCTTTTCCACCAGGCTTGACAAGGAAGATTTACTGCATCATCGTTATCTTCATCTTTAGCCTTTGGCAAATTAGATATGCCTGAATCTTCTTCAACTGGTTCTGCTAGCATATTGTTTTCTTCTGTTGATGCTGACACACCCATGGGTTCTTCACTATGGAAAGAACTATATGTAGCAGAACCAAAGAAATTCTGCTCTTTGTCCACCAAACTTGCCCCCTGCAAGGCTGCATCTTCTTCAAATTCTGCACCACTTAATGATAAAATGTTAATCTTTTCATCAAAGATTTGATCTCCAGGAAATTCCATTGTGCTCAGTCCTTTAGTTTTTGTACTCATATCACATGTATCTGAATTAACCCCTTTGTCAGCAACAAATTCAGAAGTAGTATCTTCTCCACCCCTCTTATTAAGAACCTCGTCATTATCTGGTTGCAATGCCGAATTCTCAGCATGAAATTCCGTTGTGCTCAATCTTTTTGTTTTTGTACTCTCTTCATATGTATCTGAATTAACGCCTTTGTCAGCAACAAATCCAGGAGTAGCATCTTCTCCACCCTGCTCATTCAGAACCTCATCATTATCTGGTTGCACTGCTGAATTCACATGCTGATTTTGTGGAAATCCAAAGTGCCCCGACATAAACATTGGATCAGAAGTTTCAGCTACATACTTTGCATTACTATCATCAGCGAGATCAACCTGTCTTGGACCAGGGGCAGCAGCATATGCTGACTGTGTGAGCGACACCACTTCCCACTCATTTCTAGGAGGAGCAGTTTCCTCATGTTCCTCTTTGTTTTCCATTTTCTGAAATTGGATCATAGAGAAAGAGAGGGCAAATGGAACAATGAATAGAGATTAGAGCTTAGGAGCTAAAAAGCACGAAACACAGTGAAAAATCAAATATGTCCAAGAAAAAATAAGAAGAGAAGGTAAAAGGAATTCCAAGACTTTTCACTTTGCAATATTTTGCACCTATTCCAGTCGCTAGTTTAATATCAAATGATGCTTTACAGAGATAAACAAGCTACCGGTAAGTCGCCAAATATCAAAACCTGAAGTTTCAAGGAGAATACTTTATCTGAAAAGAAAAACATAATTATACTTCTAAACCAAAACTTAGAATCTCCATTACTTAAAAACATCTCCAAATTGCTAACAGACTAGAGTGTGATCCATCAAGGGAATCTATTGTGTTAAAAGACATAATTATATTGTGCAAATAAAAGTGTGACCTCTCTAATATTTAACTTTAAATAAGGTGATCACATACTTCAAGATGGTATCACATAGTGATACTATGTTGAAGTCCAACCACCAGCGGCGGAGCAAAAAGTAGTAAGTAAGGGGGTTAAACCGAATTCCTTCCATCCGAAAATTTAACTATGCAAGTAGGCAGTGGTGTAGCCAGGAATTTATAAAAATTCTGGAATGTCACAAATGGGATATGAAGCTATGAGCTACAACAACTTTTAAACCCCCTTTATCACTATAGTAGAACTTTTCAGTCAAGGGGATTCAACAGTCAGCATATAACCAAAAATCATTTTTATTCTATTTGTGCAGTATAATTTTTTGACAATGAGGATTCAAACCCATTCATTCTACTTAGTTCTGCCACTGAAATAGGTAAAAATATTTTTTTTAACACATATATAAACTGTTGAATCCTCTTAGCTTCTAGATATAGCATTTTTACATCTTCTCAAATCGCTTCTTAGAATTCTGCCACCACCCATATTAAAAAAAAATAAAAAAAAAATCACATGCTTAGCCCATAAAAGAAGAATAAGGGGGTGTTGAAGACATATACTATATATATAATTAAGTCAATGAAAGTTTACCATCTCTAACATGTTAAGCTTTTAGATAAAGTGGTCTGACACTTCTAATATACTTCCTCCGTTTCAATTTATTTGTCTTACTTTCCTTTTTTTAGTCTGTTTAAAAAAAATATCTCTTTCCTTTTTTAACAACTCTTTATCCCAACTTTACACATGGCAGATTTAAGATCACACAAGATTCAAAAGATTCTTTTTACTTTCTTAAACTCCGTGTTAAGTTAAAACCAGACAAACAAATTGAAATAGGGGGAGTATATCATATATCATATAACGAAATAGATAATTCATCCCTCTCTTTTTGAGTGTTTAACAGCAAGCCCTTTCTCTCTCTTTCTTCATCCAAGGAGCCATTTGGACATGGTTTGAAATCCCAAATCATGCCTTTTTGGATGATTTGGGATTTCATCTCATGACATGAAACCATGAGATGAAATCAGTGTTTGGATATGCGATTTCATCTCATGGTTTCAAAACATGATTTCAAATCGCATGTCCAAACGCCTACTAATTATAACTATGCAAAGCACACATGTGTATACCTTATAATACAAGTTCTTAACATTCAATTTGAATAAGCAGCATCACATACAAGAGAAGATAAGCATAACAAAAATTCTCAACCATCCGCCAAAATCATCAAAAGGACATGCAGACACCCAAAAAACCATTTGGTAAAGCAGAGTACGTAGTAACTGATACATAAGTCAATGATCATATAATACTATCTAAAAACCATAGGAGAAAAATAATCATACAATTAAAAAAAAAAAAAAAAAAAAGAGTTGAATTATGGAATACTTACAAGTGAAAGGCAAGATAGATAGAGATGAAGAGATAACTGTGAGAAATGATTTATTAGAAACTGTCTCGAAGAACGAGCTTAGATGATTATAGGGACACGATATTTGATTGAGTAGGCTACCGGGATAGCCGGTAACTGTGTCAAAGACTTTTGAGGAAGTAACACATGACAAAAATGGTCCCTTATGTTTGAGGGTAGGCTCAAAATGGTCCTTTAAAGTATGCACTGAACAGTTTTGGTTCTTAAGTTTGTTAAAAGCCAACACTTTTTTACTCTCTATCAAATGCTTACCGAATTCTGTAGGTTAGATTTGACGAGAACTATAAAAGAAATGAATTAATGAGAACTCACATTTAGAGGTATAATTTTTGTAGTTTCTGCTATTTTTATTTTTTATTTTTATAATCCGGTAAAACTTGTCGATATGTAATTTTTGCTATATTTTATACTCCCTTTGGTTCAAAAAGAGTGTCCAATTAGCTATTTGCACATTCTTTAAGAAAATACTAACTCCTAGAAGAAGAAAAAAGTAATTTCACTAAACTTAACCTTAAATAAATAAGTATTGAAATTTTGTCACTTAACACTTAATAAATGCAAATCTGAATGTACACTCAAACATAAGAGACCATTTTTATTATTTTCTCTCTGAGGAAGTTTTGTTGTCAAACGGTGTAGTTTGGTTGATTAATTAGGACATAATCTGTGGGTCTACGTCAGGCGTGTGGTTAGTCCCCGGTTTTTCTTTTGATTGCTTGTGCCAGGAGAGAAGCATCCAGCGTGGGGCACGCAACCAATTCTTGTTTTTTCCTTTTCCTAATTGATTCTTGTTTTTTTGCTTTTTCGTAATTAATTCTTGTTTTATTTTGTTGAAAAGAAATTAATATTGCTCTATCCTATCAAAATATGTTTCACGTTTCGTTTCTTGAAATCGAAATTCAAATGATATGAATTTATATTAATGTTTTAAAATATTTTCACTATATTAGTATAAAATAAAATTACAATATATAGTATTGTTCGAGTAGTTTCAATCTCTATATTTTAATTTTAAAATATTAAATATAATACGATTCAATTTTAAAAATTAATTAAATTAACTCTTGAAAAAATAAAAATGACACATATTTTGAAACTGAGGTGTTAGTAGTTTTCTATTTTTTGTACTCACATGGGCAGATCTAGTAAGGAGGGTTGGGATGTCATGCCACCCGCACACCTCGAGCGAAACCTTGGATATATAAACAAATACATAAAATGGCACCCTAATAGACAAATAGTTGTTTAGTGCCACTGGTTAAGGGCTGAAAGTTTTGCCCACGGCGTGGGATTGAGCCCAACTTGCACCACTTTTCTATTATATATAAGTGGCTAAGGAGGACCAACACAACAATGCCTATTTGTACCCAAAGCTTTACAAATTGTACACGCAAATGCTTGTACCAAAAGCTATATAACTTGTATACTTTAACCAACTATTTTTTTATCCCACGTGGACATATGTCATAGTACTTAATATTTATTTTCTTCTCATATATAGACGTATGCACTTCAATTTTAATTCTTCGACACATTTATTTTCGTCGTGCACTTTTACTTGTTCACTTTTGACTTTTCACGTTCTTGCTGAATATTTATTCTCTTCTCATGTATAGACGTATGTAGTTCAATTTTAATTCTCTTACACAAATTTATTTCCTCCGTGTACTTTTATTTGTTCACTTTTGACTTTTCACGTTCTTTAAGAATTAATAAATCCCACGTGAACATATGTCATAGTACTAAATATTTATTCTCTTCTCATGTATACACGTATGCACTTCAATTTTAATTCTCTGACACATTTATTTCCTCTGTGCACTTTTACTTGTTCACTTTTGACTTTTCACGTTCTTGCTGAATATTTATTCTCTTCCTCGTGTATACGTATGTACGCAATTTTAATTCTCCGACACATATTTATTTCTTCCGTGCACTTTTACTTGTTCACTTTTGACTTTTCACATTCTTTAAGAATTAATACATGAAGTACTCCCTCAGTCCCATATTACTTGGCTACATTACTTGACTTTTCACGTTCTTTACGAATCAATAAATAAAGTACTCCCTTCGTCTCATATTACTTGGCTACATTACTATACTTGACTTTTCACGTTCTTTAAGAATTAATGAAGCACTCCCCCATCCCATATTATTTGGCCACATTTCTAAAAATATATGTCCATTTTTTCATTCTATATTTTTCTTATTTATTATATATATTTCTGTTATCTTATATTATTTATATTTCTATTATATATAAACGTGAAGAGATGACTAACATAGCAATACAAATTTATACCACAAGATATAAATTGTACAATTTAACCAACTATTTTTTTATCCCACATGGACATATGTCATAGTACTGAATATTTATTTCTTCTCATGTATGCACGTATGCACTTCAATTTTAATTCTCCGACACATTTATTTCCTTCATGCACTTATACTTGTTGACTTTTCAAGTTCTTTAAAAATTAATAAATGAAGCACTCCCTCCTTCCCATATTACTTGACTACATTACTAAACTGTTTTTTTATCCCACGTGGACATATGTCATTGTACTGAATATTTATTCTCTCCTCGAGTATACACGTATGCACTTCAATTTTAATTCTCCGACACATATTTATTTCCTCCGTACATTTTTACTTGTTCACTTTTAACTTTTCACGTTCTTTAAAAATTAATAAATGAAGTACTCAACATTTTTTTTTTTGGTAACTAACTTTTTCTTAATCACCAATGTGAATAATTACAAGACTATAGCATCCCTAACACAGGTTGCTATCTCAGCAAATATACTCAAAGAATTACAGCAGTAACGAATTAATCTAGTAAACCAGCTGCTGCATTCTAGTTCTAATGCTCGCAGGAGCTCTCACACAACACACATAGGCAATCTCTCTTGCTACCGCCTGCCATGATCTCCTCTTATCTTCAAACGTTCTTTGGTTTCTTTCCATCCACACCGCGTATATAAATTCAGTATATACCAACTTGAGGGTTTGTGCTGCTTGCGATTTACCTTTTGTCTTGCTTCGGATCCATTGTAGGTGATTTCCCCAGTTAGCAGCAGCATAATAGTCCGTGTGAACCCATCGGAGAAGTTTCATCCATATGGCTCTTGAGTAATCACATTGAACGTATATATGATCCCGCGTTTCCAAGTAGACATTGCAGAGCTTACACTTCAAATCGACATCCAGTCCCCATTTTTGTAGTCTATCTGTAGTGGGCAGCCTGTTTTGTAGTTGCAACCAGAGGGTAAACTTTGCTTTAGGTCTAGAACCATTATTAAACATCAAGTCTTTCCATTCCATTCTTGGCCTGTCTCCTACCATAGCTAAATATAACTTTCTGATGGTCAA
Organism: Lycium ferocissimum; assembly: GCF_029784015.1. Taxonomy (NCBI): domain Eukaryota; kingdom Viridiplantae; phylum Streptophyta; class Magnoliopsida; order Solanales; family Solanaceae; genus Lycium; species Lycium ferocissimum. Next base: position 55,412,196 of record NC_081345.1, on the reverse strand, counting down.
GTTCTATTCACCCATTACGAGATGCTGCTCCAATATGCTTCTTGACTCTATAATCTTCCGTACCATCCACGAAGCCTGCTTAGGAATGAGGGTAGTAGCTAGCTGTTCTCCCTTGAGGTAATAACTATGAATCCACCGGATCCAAAGCTTGTCATATTTGTGAGCCAAGTCCCAATAGGTTTTTGCAATTGCTGCCTTATTCCAAATCTGCACATTGATGAGATTGAGGCCTCCAGCAGAGATAGGTAAGCATATCCTGTCCCAAGCTATTAAAGCCCGCTTTGTGATAGTGTTAGTGCTTGACCATATGTAACTCCGACAAAAAGCATCAATGACTTTAAGGACCTTTGAAGGAATCACAAACAGCTGAGACCAGTAAGATTGGATACCAAACACTACTGATTGGACTAATTGAACTCGCCCAGCATAAGAAAGCTTCTTCGCTGTCCATGAAGAGATTCTAGCTACCATCTTATCAATAAGTGGGGACCACTGGAGTGTAGTTAATTTTTTTTGTGGAAAGGGGGATACCGAGATATTTAAAAGGTAGTTCACCAACACCAAAGCCAAGTTGCTGTTTGATTGCATTCTTCACCGCCTCTGTTACCCCTCCAAAGTACAAACTACTTTCGCCTTTGTTTGCTTGTAATCCTGAAGCTAGTGAAAGTCTTTGGAATTTGCCAAAAATAGCAGAAACAGAGTCTAGATCCCCCCTTGTAAACAACAAAAGATCATCAGCGAAACATAGGTGTGTAATTCCATTTCTTGCACATTTAGGATGAAATTTGAATTTCTTGCAATCCTTCAATTCCCCCAAGCACCGACTCAAGTACTCCATGGAAATTGTGAATAGGTAGGGGGATATAGGACCCCTCTGTCGTAATCATCTAGCAGCATCCCATGGTTCGGAGGGTTCCCCATTTATCATGATAGAATAGTTAACAGTGTAGATGCACTCCATGATCCATTGAACAAATTTGATAGGGAAACATAAAGCTTCTAGGACCTGTTTCAAGTATCCCCATTCTACCGAGTCATACGCCTTTTGTAAATCAATTTTTATCATGCACCTTGCTGAGATATGTTTCCTAGAATAAGCTCTGACCAGTTCATTGGCTAGGATAATATTATCAGCTATCTTTCTTCCGGGAATAAAACCAGATTGGGCTTCATTGATGATTGTAGTCATGACCTTCTGCAGCCTAGAAGCCAGAATCTTATATAGAACAGAGCAACAGGCAATAGGTCTATATTCCTTGATGTTCGCGGGGTTAGGAGTTTTTGGAACAAGGGTGAGAAGGGTACAATTAATAGCTCTATGCATCTATCCAGTTCGAAAAAAATCACTGATGGCAGCAACTATTTCTGTTTTTATTATATTCCAGGACTTCTTGAAAAAGAATGCATTGTATCCATCTACTCCTGGAGATTTGTCATCATTTATGGATTGTAGTGCCGCCCAAATTTCTGCCTCAGTGATCTCTTTACATAACTCAATTCCCTGGGCATGTGACAAGACTGGGCCTTTCCTCATTGTCTCTATATTTACTACAAGAAGGGCTTGGTTGGCAGTTCCCATGAGAGACTTATAGAAATCTGTTATCTCCTTCTTTATAGCTGCGGGTGTAGTCAATTTGATGCCTGATAAAGAGGTCAATTCTAGGAGCTGTTTTTTGTGAGTCCTTTCCTTGATCATAGTTGAAAAATATTTATTATTTCCATCTCCCAATCTGATCCAATGGGCTCTAGCTTTTTGTTGTAATGCACTCTCTTCAATGAGAGACCATCGTTCCAGATCTTGTGGGTACTGTTTTTCTTTGGCCAGGAGGGTATCATTGCACTGATTATTGATCTGGTCTTGTGTGGATAGTAACTCCATTCTGGTGTGAGCAATTTTCTGAGAGATAAATTTGAATTCCTGCTCATTCAGCTTCCTCAGTTCTCCTCTTAGAGTTTTAAGCTTCTTCCATATATTGCCCATCTTATTCGAGTCTAACTTCTTTTTCCATACTGTTTCTACTATGCGGAGAAAGGAGTCATGACCTGCCCATATATTGAAAAATCTAAATGGAGTTTTAATACTCCACTGGACTTCTTGAATATTTAACAGCATTGGAGCGTGGTCAGAGATATGGGGTAAGTCATATACTGTGGTTATATGACCCCATTTCATCATCCAATTAACATTACCAAAAATCCTATCAATTCTGCTACATATTCGGTCAGTACCCAACTATTTGTTTGACCAAGTGAAGTATTCCCCTCTCCATGACAATTCAGTAATGTTTCAACTGTTGAACACAGTCATTAAAATCCTTCAGTTCAGTAGCCGTAATTGGTGCACCAAACATTCTATCAGATGGATGAAGAACAGCATTGAAATCCCCTCCTAGGATCTAAGGTTGGTTTATACTTTGCCCAATATCTTGCAATTTCTCCCAGAGTTGTTTTCGTCCATCTAGAGAGTTGAACCCATATATGATAGTGATCAGGCAGTTCAGTTCCCCTTTATAATCTGCAATATGGCAATGGATAAGTTGCGAGGAAGAGCAAATAAACGACACCTTATAGACATTAGGATCCCAGACAATCCAAGTTCTGCCATTAGGTGCTTCGGCGTAGTTGTTTAGGAAGTTCCACCCAGGAAATACATTAGCTAACACTTTTGTTGCTTTGTGCTCTTTTACTCTAGTTTCTACTAGGCCTACAAGCTTTATTTGTTTGGACCTAAGATAAATCTTAAGCTCCTTTTACTTGTGCCTTTTATTCAAACCTCTAATATTCCATACAAGCCAAGACATTAATTGGATTTAGAGGTACCCCCTTTGCTTGGAGGGGGCTGGGAATTCCCACTTGAATCACCTTGTACTCCACCTTTTTTCTTCTCGGCAGCAGTTGTTCCTAGTTCAGGAAAATTTGTCAAGTCAAGTGTAGGTCTTGGCTGATCCCTTTTGTCATGAATCCCAGTAGGTTGGGCTTGAGTCTTCTGCTGGACAGTACACTCTTTCTGTTGGTGAGATACGTCTTTGGTGTGCTGCTGAGTCCCCACATTAGTTTGCTGCTTGCTTGCTTTAACTTGCTCTTGATTAGCAGTGTTCTGGTCATCTAAACTGAGATAGGAGTTGCTCCAATCACCAGGGCACTGCTGTAAGGGGCCAACCACTTGAACTATACCTTTACTCTTCCACTCCTGCCTGATCTTTTTTGGGACCTGCCTTGGTTTAGGGAACGCACTTTAGGCACTTTAGGTTGTTATTTCTCCTTAGAAGGGCATTGGTGACCAACCACTTGACAAGATGCACAAAAACTTGGCCTCCAGTCATATGTCACTACTTGTTTGTACTTCTCTCCTGCTGGTCCCAGGACTATAACCTCATCCGGTAGAGTTTGAGTAATATTCACTTCAATCAACATTCGAGCATAAGTGATACGGGTCTGTTTTGTTGTGCACTCGTCCGCATAAATTGGAACTCCTATCAAGCTAGCTACTCTGCTAAGCGAGTCCTTGCCCCAGTATGACATAGGTAAGTGAGGGAACTTCACCCATAAAGGGATTTGTGTAGGGAATTCAGCATTGAAGTCGAAATCCATGGACCAAGGTTTAAGGATTATAGGTCGATTGTTAATGGTATAGGGTCCAGAGTAGAGTACCTCATTCCTATCATCTTCAATATGAAATTTGATGACATAGTACCCATCCTCATAATATAATAACTTTGGTTCACCTATTCCATTCCAATGTTGGGTGATGTATCTCCTCATTGCATTATAACCCGATATTTCCCCAATAAAATATGCAATAAGCACATTTTTCCACTTCTCTGTTTCTTTATCTACTTCCTCTTTATCCAGCTGAGCCACCAGTTGTCCATCAATTAATTGAGGCGGAATATAACTGAGTGACATACCATTAGCTGCTGCTCGATTCTTTGCAAATAGAGTATTCCAAGTAGCTACTGGTTTCTGAGTATCATCTTGACCCTCCTGGATTATCTCTTCTTGTTGCATTTTTGTTTCAGTCGGATCTGGGTTAGTCACCATATTAGTGAGGTTAGGGTTTGTACACCCAGGAGTTTTTGTACACCCAGGGGTTTGAATAGTCAGATTAGTAGTAGAAGATGGTGAGGGGGTAAGGTTTAGCCTTTTCGAGATCCCACTCTGTCCCGAAGAGGAGTTTGCCAGATCTACTTTTTGCCCATCGTTGTTCTCCGTCTGAGCAGTTTGTTTACCCTTCTTCGTAATGTCCACTTGCACTTGAGCTCCCACCGAGCTCCCAAACGCGATGATAGGTTCTTTCCGGGGCCGACCTGGGCCTTTTCCTCGTCCTCTCGCCATGGCAGCCACCAGCGGCGTACGTTTGACTAACATGCGCCGAGAGCCAAAGAGAGAGAACAAATAAAAAAAATAAGTACTCAACATTACTAAAAATAAGAAATATGTCCAAATTACTTGTTCATTTACAAAATCAAGATAAAATTAATTAAATATTTCCCATCTTACCCTGTCTGTCCCATATTACTTGGCCACATTACTAAAAATATATGTCCAAATTACTTGTTCATTTACAAAACCAAGATAAAATTAATTAAATCTTTCCCATCTTAACCTTAGTAATAAATGTTCTTGAAAATAGTCAATTTTGATTAGAATGTATTTATTGGAGAGAGGTAGGAGTAAGATAGTAAAATACATCTTTTATTTATGGTTTCTTAAGTGGCGTGCAAAAGGGATTCCCGTTTTTCTTCTTTGTCAATACTTTAAACGGGAATAGAGGACGAACAATAACAATGCAAATTTTTACCAAAAGTTATATAAATTGTATACTTTAACCAACTACTTTTTTATCCCACTTGGACATATATCATAGTACTGAGAATTTATTTTCTTCTCATGTATACACGTATGCACTTCAATTTTAATTCTCCTACACATATTTATTCCCTCCGTGCACTTTCACTTGTCCACTTTGGACTTTTCACGTTCTTTAAGAATTAATAAATGAAGTATATATTTTATCATAATTTATTGATGTATAGTCTCAATAGCCTCAGAAAATGATTTGAAAATGAATAATTAATATGAAGGGTAAAATAAGAAAAAGAATTCTTTTTATCTATAATTGTTAATGTAAAAAATTATAATATATTTTTTAATTAATTTAAGAAAAATATTTTATTAGTTTTGCTGTTAAAAAATCTAATATATACAACAATGGTTCTTATGTTTGGATTTGAATAGTTAGTTAATTGAAATGGATATCAACCTGTCGGTGTACATACAAGATATTAAAGAATTTAAAAGAAAAAATCTAGAATCAAAATATTAATTTTCCCTCATATTCTTACTAATTTTCTTTTTCACATCGATGAACAACTTTCATTGTCATAATAATTAGAAAAAGGTCCGACTCTTTTCATCTCAAAGACTTAATTCCATCATATGTTTTTAATTTTTAAACTCCATTTTTAAATTATAACTAAAGTGATGGTACATAAAATACATTTTGTATATGTTGCTATATATAATAACAATTAGAATGTTTTTAAAAGTTATTTTCAAAATACATAAAATACATGTCTAACTATTTAAAGTGAATAGACATGTTCGACCCGTGCATTACACAGACATGTATTGCTGGTCTCTTAAAAAGACTGTTCTATTTTCTAAGAAGCCTTGCAGTTCGTTCTCCATTTTTCTTATTTTCTTTTTCTATTTTGCTTCTTCTTTAGTTTCTTTTCCTTGTTTCTTCTTTTCTTTTTATTTATTTGCTGGTGACTTTTTTCCCTTATAAATCAATTTCCTTGTTTCTTCTTTTCTTTTTATTTGTTTGCTGGTGACTTTTTTCCCTTAAAAGTCAATTTCCTTGTTTCTTCTTTTCTTTTTATTTATTTGCTGCTAACTTTTTTCCCCTTATGAGTCACTATTGACTTTTTAAATTTTATTAATCCTTGCTTCTGTTTATAGTTCACAGTGTTTATGAGTAAGTTTTTATTTTGAGTATCTAAATATGCATCTAAGGTGAGTTCTAGTTCTAGTTGATTAGTCTTGAGTTAGCTGATAGCTTCAGAATATAATAACTCGTCAAGGATAATTATAAATGGATAATATATATTTGTTGGTATTAGTAATACTATTGAAGTTTATATTTTGTTTAAAATTGTCATAATTATTAAATTATTTCGTTTAATCGATGTTTATATAAATCGAAAAGATGAATAACACGAACTGCGGCAGTAGAAAGAATAAATCAAGTTGAAACCCAACATAGTGTGACAATCGGTTTGTCTATATAAACGGCCAGAAGTTGCTTCATTCCCCAACTCGTTTAAGTCAACAGATGCCATGGGTGGATCATTCCGTTGTTTACGGAACTGGGCTATGAAACACATCGAGAAAGCCGACGCTTCTGCCTTTCCACTTTCCACGAGTTAAAAAATGTAACGATAGCTAAGAGAACTAGAGAGCTAGAGCTAAATACTTGTAGCTAAGACGAATAACCCAAACCGAAGCTCAAAATAAATCAAGTCGAAGGCCAAAATAGTGTGATAATCGGTTTGTCTATATAAACCGAAAGGCTGAATAACCTAAATCGAAGCCCAAAATGGATCAAATCGAAGCTCAAAATAATGTGACACCTGGAATCTCAAATTTTGGATCCGACTCTTCTCACATACTAATATATTTGTACATAGATATGTTATCATTAAATAAGCCTATTTTGATAATTTGCTACAGAATTTAAATATATGGCCTAAGAAACATCAAACATAAAAGAAAAGGAATAGGTTTGCATCTAGTTTTAATATCTCTTCCTGCACAATTTAGTTAAGTTAATGTTTCATGTAATACTTTAAAGGAGAAATGAACTTTGAATGAGCTTATAGCATAAAGTGCGCAAGAAGAGGTATAATCTAAAAACATAAAAGATTGAAAGTGCTCATTAATTTGGCATCCACTTTTGGTACTAAAATTGCTTCACCTAAGCGAAAAATATATTTATTTAAAAAAAAAAAAAATGCAGATTAAGGAACATTACAGCCTACGTTCGAAACAAAACAGGATCCTGGACTTTCTTGCTACTTTTGTAAGAAAGTTGGTCACATGATGAAGAAAGAATGTTCCAAGTCATACGCTGCTTGGCATAAAAAAAATGTATACTTTTCAACGTTGTATGTTTAGAAGTTAATTTGATCGTGGTACCCATAGGCGGAGCTAGCGCATCGATTACGGGTTCAACAAAACTCAGTGATATTGATCAAATCTCTATGTTTGTGTTAAGAAATTCACTTAATACGTGTAATTAGTTTATCCAGAGCCTAGCGGCTGCTTTTCTTAGAATTCAAAACCCATATATTCCGAATTCTAAATCTGCATCTGGTTGTACTTACTGACACTTGGTGTATAGGTACGGGTGTGGCTACTCGTATGAGTATCATTGTGCAGTATTGTTTAAGGAGTTCAATGTCAATTATTACTAAAAAAATATACTCCCTTTGTTTCAATTTATATGAACCCATTTGACTGGGCACGACATTTAAGAAAGAGGGAAGACTTTTGAAACTTGTGGTTCAAAATAAGACTTGAAAATTTGTGTGGTTGTAAATCATTCATAAAGTGAATTTGTTTCCAAATTAGGAAAGAGGTCATTCATTTTGGCACGGACTAAAAAGGAAATAGGTTCAAATAAATTGAAACAGAGAGACTACCTTTGTGGGCAATGGCAATAAGGTAGCTTTTGAGGTTATTGATATATTTAGAATTATATTAGATATTGACTTTTATTTGGAATAAATAAGAGGAAATATTTGTTTTATCGTCATATAGACGGAATTTAATTTCTATTTCTTGTTTGGACAATATCGGATATATTTATTCTTTTAGAGATGAGAATTATAGTATTTCTCTAAATTTTAATATTATTGGAAGTGGCATTTTGATTGATAAAGTGTATAAGTTAGAGAATCGAACTTCACACAATAATGAAAATCTGCAAATTAAAGTTATTTTGGTACTAAGACGCATATTACGAAATGAGATTCCATCAATGTTATGGCACAAACAATTGGGTCATATTATTATACAAAGAATATAAAGGCTTATGTTAGAAGAAATTTTTGATTCTCTTGATTTATCAAATTTTAAAATTTGTATAGAATGCATAAAGGGAGAACAAACAAATATAAGTGATAGAAACTAAGCGTCCACCAAACAATATAGAGAACTAGGTTCTCTACATGTTCCCTCAAGTAAACAAATAGAAAGTAAATGAGACAAGATATTTACGTGGAAAAATCCTTGCTCAAGGGATAAAAAATCACGACCCACCGGAGTAGGATTTCAACTTCACTAAACTGAGCAAATTAAAGATTACAACCTCTTGCAACCTAGGAATTAACCTCTTAATTCCTCACCCCTTACAATAACTCTATTGTAAGCTACAACTCTTGACTAACTCTAGTCAAGCAACAAAACCAACCTTGACTAACTCTAGCCAAGAACTCAAACACATCTTGACTAACTATATCCAAGAAACCAAAATGACAAAGGTTGAAACCTTCCTATAGTGACACTTCTTGAAAGTAGAGTAGGATTACAAATGAAGAACAAAATGAAAAAGACTTAACAAACCTAGGACATAAGAAATCTTCAGTTGTTAGGATTTTGTCCTTTGACTTTGATGAAGCTTTGTTCTTGATCGTGCAAAACGAGCAGTGGCGGCTACACTTGTGAGAATGTGATTTCCTAATTTTGCAAGTGTTGGGTTAAGCATTGTAACATGTTGTACACATATTGGGGAGCCTAAGAAGAATGTGACCATAGATAGGGGCATTTCATCTTTTGGTATTGGCCTTTAGCTGTATGTTTGGCCTCCAAAGAAACTACAGCTGTGCTGCTACGATTTTGCCAGTCGGCACGATGCTGATACCGTAGCTTTACAGTTGTAGCGCGTTGACTGTATGACACTCAGAGGACCTGATTGAGTACCTGGTCCCTCTCTGGTTCCTCGAATATTTGTCAAATCATCAAAACATAAAATGGCATAACTTATCAATTTCTCTCTTTTTGATGATGACAAACCCATAATTGATATTCCGCCTGAGAACCAGATTTCCTACTTGTTTCCCCTGCGAATCAGACTTCTTAAGCAATATGTTAGCATCAACATATCATTTTCACCCGCTTGAACTTTCAGCATATCAATTTACCCCTTACCTTTTGAACTTCCCCCTTTTGGCATCATTAAAAAGAGTTAAAAGACAGCTTTTGCATAAAGAAATTCAGTGACAGTAACTCATGGCCACTCGGACAACACAGTATGCGTAAAAACAGGAACAACATAGCATAAAAACAGGGTATTCATTGCACAAACAGAGTAATTGCCTATAAAACAGAGTAAAATTTAGCTTATCCAAAACATAGTAGTCTAAACAGTACCAAACATGATAATTAAACTGCCACAAGTGCCAAATGTCATCTAAAACATAGGAGTAAAGAACGGGGCTTAAAAAAATAGGGCTTAAAAGGGAAAGGAATAGGCTGAAGGGACATAGGAATTGAGGATAAGATGGGAAGGATCTAAGGGTCGAAATCCTTGAGGACCCTATCAACTCTCTCACTGGTAGCCCTCTGGTCCTGGAACATTTTTGGTCACGGAGCTCATTAACCTTCTTCCTAAATTTTTCATTGTCAGCCCTTAACTCAGAATTAGTAGCCGTTAACTCACCACTGGACCTGGTTCCTGTTCCTTTGTAACCAACTTAGCTTTTAGGATAGCGTTTTCAGCGCGAAGCCTTTCAATTTCTTCAGTTGCCTTCTCCTGAGCCTCGATCAGACTGGAAATGGTGGAATTCCTGCTAACGCCACTCTTCTTTGGCAGACACTCACATTCCTCTAAGGTACCCATGGCGATCTTCTGCTTTCGAGTGCCCATGGTTGCCTTTCCAGTCTTGACTCTAAAGTGTTCAAAGACCTGGTCAAGAAAAACCCATATGGAAGACCATGCTTGCTTTCCCTGGCATTAACAACTTTTATCTTGTGCTCAATCATTAAAGTGGGTAGACTGATGGAATGAAAACCTGCTAGAGCTTCAAGAAGGACCAGGTCTGCGACAAAAGCAATACATCTCCTTTCAGCCCTTGGCAGCAGCATTTTATTGACAAGCTCAAACAAGAGCCGATACTCAGGCTTAAGCTGTTTTTTATAAAGCCTTGCACCAATCGCAATCACCTCCTTTTTTACAATCAAACTTTTGAACTCTTCTGAGGCCTCCCCTTCAATAGTTTTCAGTCCATCAGTGGGGACACCAAGAATCTCACCCAGCTTTGCTTCATCCACCTCAAATTCCACTTTATTTACTGACACGACTAAGGTGGAGTCATCAGTGTAAATTAAGTTGGCATAGAACTCTGCCACTTATTTCTCAAAGACGTAGGGGCAGGAGAGACAAACAAATTATCCCACTTTTGAAATTCAACAATCTCCAATAGCTCCTTCATCCCATGTTTGTTAGCAATCTCAGAGTCAAAAACTCTGCCCAGTAGCACCTTTTGATCCCTCAAGTTTTTTTGCCTTTCCAATTAACCTTTTGATTTTTCATGGAGGAACCTGGTTTCTCACTCACATTGCTTTTTCTTTTCTTAGGAGTTTGAGACACACTCCTCTTCTTTTCAACCTGCTCATAATCATCAACTATAGCATCATCCTCAACAACAGTCTTTCCTTTTGCTTCTTGGAATTTTTTCTCACAAGTGAATATTGTTCCACCTCCTCTTCTTTATCAGGAACTGTCACCACATCCTCCTCTTCATCTCTCAACCTAATCTTCACTAACCTTCTTCTTTTCTTTCCAACACTCTGCTCCTTATTGACCTTTAGAGCAGACTCATGTTGAGCCTTGCTCTTTTGCCTGGTAGTAGGTGGCCTATAAGAAATGTGCTTTCTTATATTGACACCACTCTATTTTCTAGGACCACCAGAAGTTCTTTTAAAAACATATCTTATAATGAGATCATCATCAGAGTCAACCTCTTGAGAAGGACTGGAGGAACCAGGTTCCTTCTCAGAAAAGGATTCTCGCAAAGGTACAATAATGGTAGCCACAGTTCTAAGGTTAACAACATCCAGATCTTCCTTTGAGGGACCAAGCCCCTCTTTCAATTCCTTTGTTTCTAGCACACTACCCTTTCCCCCTTGAATCCCTGCACTACCTCCTTAACATATAACGCATCAATAAAAGCAATCACAATATCCACTTCACTCTCCAAGATATTAGATATACCCCGTCCCTTTTCAGACAAATTCCCATCAAGATCTACAGTAGAATCTGCTACTCTTTTATCACTATTAAGAGGGATGGAGTTACCTAATTTTGGAGGGTTTTCCTTAGAATCTCCTTTATCAATGACATTCTCTTGATCCTTGTCACCGCCAACACTGGTAGACTCATGCATGGCAACATGACTCGATTTTCCTTGATACCCATATCCTTAGTAGCCACATTTTGGCTTGAAACCTCGACTCCATCATTTTTTTCCTCAAGCTCCTCAATAATTTGGAAGAATTTTAAGATAGAAAGAGTTTGACCACTTTCTTCTGAGTCAGGCTTTTCATTTAGAGTAGGGGTTGTGAAGGAAGAGACGAATTTCTTTAGGGTTTGACCCTTGCGAGTCCTATAGGGACCAGAAACCATGGGCTTTGGTGGTGAGACGGGTGGGTTTTGATCAATGGAGATTGGTACTTTTGGGGGTGATTCTAGTAGTTTTGAATCTGATGGAATTGGGTTTTTAGAAGGTAAGAGCGTGGAGTTCATTTCTAGTATGGTAGGAGAGGTGGAATCATTTTGAGGCATGGTTAATTTTGGGACAAATCGACACAGGAGAGGAGAAGAGAAAGAGTTAAGAACGTTACACACACACACACACACACAGAGAGAGAGAGAGAGAGAGAGAGAGAGAGAGAAGGTGAAGTGAGTTTTAAGTGAGGAGAGAGACAAAAGCTTTGGTTTAAATAGGGATGCAAGAAATCGATTCAGATTGATTAAAAAAACTTTTCATACCAGCCGGCTTGGTTCAGAAAAGATGTATCGTTTAGGCTCTAAATTTGAATTGGAGGAGGGAATTTAATGACATGACACCTTTTAGACAATTTAAAAACATATAAGTACTGAAGAGACTATTAATCTGAGTCACAGGAACCAGGTTCCTTGACATTTTTTTAAGATGTAGGCAAAAACTCTGAGAGATGCAATGTCACTAATACTTATATTGTTCTTAAAAAGTCATGCGTGTATACCTGTAACAGTATAGGAGTGAGTTAAATGCCGCTAAAAAACACTTATTAGCATTGTTCCTTTCCTCTTAACATAGCCAAAATATAAGGGATTTTTAAGGAGAGGCAACTATTTGAGCTTAATCAAGCCCAACTCCAAATGATTTCTTTCAAAATGTTTCCTGCTCAGTGCCTTCGTAAAGTGCCTGCTACCTGGTCCTCTGTGTTGCAAAACTTCATACAGATCAAGCCCTTTTATCCCTTAGGAAATGGTGTCTCACATTAATGTGCTTGGTCCTTTTGTGTTGCACTGGATTCTTTGCCATATTAAGTGCACTTGTATTATCACACAACAAGGGCACACAATCAGTAGGCACACAAAAATCCTCAAGATGTTTTTTGATCCATAACAATTGAGCACAACAAGAGGCAGCAACCACATACTCAGCTTCAGCAGTAGAAAGATCCACGAAATTCTATTTCTTTGTGTTCAGCTTCAAGTAGGGTAATGGAGGAACCAGGTTCATCTATGCCTTTTGGATGCTCTATTGCATCTTCTTCATTACTTTGATCGACTTGGCTCATCATCTCAGTTTTTCCATTTGAGATTTTTATGGCCTCATCAGGAATTTTTGAAAATTCTCCATCTTCAGCTTCATCACTATGTATCCCTTTATCACCCAAATCATTTGATTCATCAAAAATCACATGCACACTTTCTTCTACACACTGAGTTCTTTTGTTGAAGACTTTGTATGTCTTGCTATGAGAAGAGTACCCCAGGAAGATTCCTTCATCACTTTTTGCATCAAATTTTCCCAAATCCTTCTTACCATTGTTGAGACCAAAACATTTGCATCCAAAGGCTCTTAGGTAGGTCAGCATGGGCTTTCTCCCATTTAACAATTCATAGGGGGTCTTCTCAAGCAAGGACCTGATCATGCACCTCTTGATCAAATGGCAAGCAATGTTAACAGCCTCAGCCCAAAAACTTTAGCACACACCACTTGCTATCAACATTGTCCTAGCCATATCTTCAAGTGTCCTATTTTTCCTCTCTACAACACCATTTTGCTAAAGTGTTCTGGGAGCAGAAAAATTGTGCCTTCTACCATTTTCAGCACAGAATTCTTCAAACTTAGAATTTTTAAACACAGTATTATGATCAGATCTAATACTCACAACTTGATTTCCCAGCTTCACCTGAATCTGTTTCACAAAGGCCATAAACACAGGGAATGTTTCATCATTAGTCTTAGAAACAGAGTCCAAGTGAATCTGGAGTAGTCATCAACAATCACAAAGATATACTTCTTTCCTTCTCTCGCTTTCAACCCTCATCGCTCTGACACGTATCCACGCAAGAAAGATCTAATGTGGTTTCGAGGTGCTCACTTCCTTCTTTGGTTTGAAGGAGGATCTCACCTACTTTCCTTTTATGCAAGCATCACACGCCTTGTGATATTTGAACTTGACATTTGGCAGCCCACGGACTAGGTCCTTCGCCATAAGCTTGTTCAGCAGAGAGAAGCTTACATGTCCCAGTTGCCTGTGCCACATCTCAGCGTCATCATCTATAGCACTGAGGCATGTAAAATCACCACCATTCAATGAATCAAAATCTACAACATAGATGTGTTCTTTCTGAACCTTGCTATCGCAAGACCATTTCATCACCAGATTAGTGATGTTGCAAGAACAGACAAGAGCTTTACCCATTTCCTTTATCACGTATTTGTGGGACACTAAACCCTACCGTACCGTACTTCAAGCCATTTACATTATAAACATTTTCAATCGCATGGGAGAGTGTCTTGCTAATTTTGCCAATACCAAAAATATGTCCTTTCGTGCCATTTCCAAAAGACACACTCCCATCTTCATGCCCCGAGCCAGAGGTAATCATCCATTTTCACTACATCGTTGGCTGGAGTTGTACCACTATACATGTACTATTTTGACTGCCTCCTCTCACTCCATCCTGCAACCAGAGTCACTTGTTAGATTTAGGAACTCAAACTAACTTGGCTAAACCATCTCGGGTCCTTTATATTGATAGAACGGGTGAAGTAAGCTTCTTTTTTCCCAGGTAGGCAGCACATTCTTCTTCATTAAGGGACCAGGTCTCTAAACTTTAGACTTATTTTCAGCAAAATACTTGTTTTTCTGCAAGGACTGAAATTTGACTTTACATGTATCCTTGTAATGGCCAGTTTGACCACAATGACATACTTGCTATAGGGATTGTATGGGGCTTTAGCCTTTTGAAAACCAATGCCTTGCCTTCCATTATTACTCTTGTACATAGCAACAACTACATCAGAGGACCAGGTCCAATGAAGTGACTTATCAAGATCAATTTTAACCCTTTTCAGATCTTCTTGAAGTTGCCTATTCTTTTCTAGCTCAACAATGAGACTTATTTTGGTTTTCTTAAGCTCATTTTCTAGCTCAAGGTGAGTCTCACTGGCCACTTATTTTCCTTTAGATGGAGTGTTCATCCATTTTTTCATTTGGCTTTGTAACAGAGAATTATCTCTAGTTACTTCCTCAACTTGCTCCTTCAGTTCTACAACAAAGGACTACCAAATCATCACTTACTTGTTCTAAATCATTAATTTCTTCATTTGTAGAAAGTATTTTTTCTCATTAATAAGGCTAAGATAGCATCAATCAACACATTTGTATAAAGATATCAATTTTTTCTGAAAGTAATTTTAGATTTTTCTGAACATAAAAAAAAAAAAATTACCTCATCTTTTTCAATGTCATCATCAACATCAGATCTGGCTATGAGTGCAAAGATTGACTTATATTCAGAAGGTTCATTGTCGATGGCCAATAGATACGTATCGCTGTGATCATCTCCATCTTCGCATTCACCGGGAGGAGTTTCCAAGGCCGCAGCCTCGTTTTTACCAAGTTGTCAGCAGTATCTTTTCTATTGAACTTCTTGTCAGGGACCTAGTTCCTTTTAGCTATCTTATCAGCATTTTTATAATAATCTTACCTCAGAAAGAGGACATTCTTGACGGCGTTCAAAGCTCTCTACATCGTGACAAAGAATCATTTCTTTTCAAGTTCCCCGCCGGAGCTTATCTTTTGGGACCCCACCATTTCTTCGAATCATCTACAAACCTTCTGTGAGGTACGCCATCTCGTATTCATCACTCCTTGAGTCACTTTTAGCAACTTTCGAGAACCGTGCTTTTTCTTCTTCTTAGGCTCTCTTTCTTTTCAAGATCTTCTCTTTCTTCATCTCATACGTCTTAAGGTTACTAATAAGCTCGTAGATAGTTTGTTCCATAGTGTCTGTGTTCTGTCTTGATGGCATTCACTTTGCTTTCCAAGATCCTGGAGAACACAAGAGTATTTTTCGGACTAGCCCGTTGGTTTGGAATGATTTCTCCAAGAGAATAAAGTCTATCATTAAGAGGTGAAATGAGCGTGCATATCAGCGAATAACAGATTCATCTTCTTTCATTTTGAATGGGCACATACCAAATGTGCTTTGCATCTATTTTGGATTGCTTTACCTGAGTAGTACCTTCATGGGCTGTTAGAAAAGCTTCCCATATGTCCTTAGCAGATCATCAAGATGTAACACGATTGTATTCATCTGGCAGAATACCACAAATCAAGATCTTCTTTGCCTTGTAGTTCTTATCCACATATTTTTTGTCAGTTTCAGAGTATTCTTTTCTTGTTTTGGAACTGACTTTGAGTTCTTCGAATCAGTCTTCATAGGGATAAAAGGACCATTATAGATGATGTCCCGAAGCTTCGAGTCCTCAGCCATTATATAATCATGCATCCTTGGCTTCCCCCCACCCATAATACTTTTCATTAAACCTTGGGGGTTTTGTAGTTGATTGTCCTTCCTCGAGGTTTGGTGGAGCAACTATGATGAAGATCCTTTCTAAATGTTAACCTTTTAGAAAGAACCTACTCTAATACCAATTGAAAGAAACTAAGCATCCACCAAAAAGTATAGAGAACCAGGTTCTCTACCAGTTCCCTCAAGTAAACAAACAGAAAGTAAATAAGACAAGATATTTACGTGAAAAACTCCTTGCTCAAGGGATAAAAAATCACGATCCACCAGAGTAGGATTTCAACTTCGCTAAACTGAGCAACTTAAAGATTACAACCTCTTGCAACCTAAGAATTAACCTCTTAATTCCTCACCCCTTACAATAACTCTATTGTAAGCTACAACTTTTGACTAACTCTAGTCAAGCAACAAAACCAACCTTGACTAACTCTAGCCAAGTACTCAAACACATCTTGACTAACTATAGCCAAGAAACCAAAATGACAAAGGTTGAAACCTTCCTACAATGACACTTCTCGAAAGTAGAGTAGGATTACAATTGAAGAACAAATGACAAAGACTTAACAAACTCAGGACCTAAGACATCTTCAGTTGTTGGGACCTGGTCCTTTGAGTTTGATGAAGCTTTGTTCTTGATAGCACAAAATGAGCAGTGGCGGCTACACTTGTGAGAATGTGATTTTCTGATTTTGCAAGTGTTGGGTTAAGCATTGTAACATGTTGTATATATATTGGGGAGCATGTGAGAAGCATGTGAGCATGGGTACAGACATTTCATCTTTTGGTATTGGCCTTTAGCTGAAAGTTTGGCCTCTAGCAAACTGCATCTGTGTTGTTGTGGTTTTGCCGGCCTGATACAAGAATAGTACCGCAGCCTTACAACCAGAAATGCGTTGGTATCATTTACTCGAGGGGACCTGATTGAGTACCTGGTCTCTCTCTAGTTCCTCGAATGTTTGTCAAATCATCAAAACACAAAATGACATAAATTATCAATAAGAAAAAGTGTACTATTAGAGAAAGAACCTTCGGATTTCATACATATAAGTAGTTGTTGTCCTTTCTTATGGTTTAATGGAAAGGAAAATAATTTTTTTAACTTTATAAATGATTACTTCCGTTATGGTGACCTATATTTAACTCATGAGAAGTCATTGTCTTTAGATTTTTTTATTTATTAAATAAGTTGAAGTTGAAACTTAATTAGGCCAGGGAATTAAAGCTGTCAAATCAGATCGTGAATGAGTATACTATGATAGATTTAATGGATCAAGTAAGCAACATTCATGACCTTTTACAATATATTTGACAGAGTGTGGGATCGTAATGCAATACTCTATGCCAGAAACTTCGTATCAAAATGATGTAGCTGGGAGATGAAAATGAACTCTTAAGGATATGATAAGAAGTGTGATTAATCATTCTTCTTAACTTGAATTGCTTTAGGGAGAGGCATTAAAGACCGTATGATATCTTCATGGACAAGTATGAAGCTATACAAGCATCAAGAAGAGACAATTCTCGAGGTTTCAAACCGGAGATGCAAGTCAAGATTGTTGGGCTTCAATCGGAGATCAAGAAGATGCTTATCGTGCGAGAAGAGTTCAGAATTGTGACACAGAGATGGCTAAGTGCTACACATATTTCATTGTTCAAGTCCAAGAAGAGGAGAAGTGGACTCATATTGAGCCCAAATAGAGCTGTAGAACACACCGCATTAGGCGTGTATTTTTGGTCCAAGAATTGTCACTTCTTTCCTTATTTTGTTAGGTGGTTTTAGGAAGAAGTGTGATATTAATTTGACTTGTTTTCCAGCTCAAAGTTTATTTCTTTTTAAGAAATTTTTCCATAATTTCCCAGTTTCCTAGTTAAGTTTTATTAGTTATTATTTTCATAAAAGGAATTGTTATCCAAAGTAGAGTATGATTCTACGTAATGGAATTGGAGGAGGGTTACACGTTTTTTTCTTGTCCTATTTATAGGGGTGGATCTTGTTTTTTAAGAGACATTATTATTAATATTATTTAGAGTTCTTTTCTTTACTCCTTTGTGTATTGGATACTTCACATTTATATATCTTACAACCTTATAAGTGTTGAGATATTGCTGTCTCAATAATGGTTTAGAACTTAAAATGAAGTTTTGATGATTGATAAAGAATGTATCAAGAGACAATCAAGTACAAGGAAGGTGTTGAAGAACCAAAAAAAATTTCTCCCACTGTTTTATTAGGTAAAGAGATTTTAAAGGAAAGAAACAAGAAAAGGTTTCTTTAAAAATAATATTTTATAAAAATATTGTGTTTAAAAAGAAAAGAAACAATATATTTATTGGAAATGGGCATTTTTGACCCAATTAAGTAATAATAGGGAAATTTTTGTTCAATTTCGTATAGTTTAAGGATATTTTTGGACTAAACTATAAACGGAGGGCATTGTTGTTCATTTCGTATAGTTTAAGGACATTTTTGACCCTTTTTCGTATAAAAAATGAAATAGCTAATCCGAGAAAATATCTCAACCCATGAATATTCTTGTCTATCCCATTCCGCGTGTCACAAGAGCCTACACCCTAAAACTATCAATGATTGATGGAGAATATCTTGATATAAAGTTCTATTCAATGTGAATTCAGATTAATCCAGTCAATATGTCCTAAAATAAAATAAAAAATAAAAAAGTGGGAGAGTGTACATGTCTTTCGGGTCGGATCAGGGGCAAAAAAGACCCATGTCTATAAAAGGACGATGATCTTACAATGAATATCCTGCCTTTGAGTTTGTCTCGAAAAGGTATTTGATCAAATTTGATTGGCGGGTATTAAACCCCACAACAAATCACAAAGGTATAAATTTAACATCCAAATTAGAGGCACAAGTGGCATAAAGATGGGTGATTTGTATGCTTTGGATTTTGACGGAGTTCTCTGTGATAGCTGTGGAGAGAGCTCTCTTTCTGCTGTTAAGGTCTCATTTTTTTTTACTCACACAAACAAATTCATTGCCCCTTTTTGCTTCCCAATATTATTCAGTTTTCATTTCTTTCTTTTTTCTTTTCTTTTCAACATTGTTGGTTTCACTGGCAGAGCTTGAAGTTGTATTTGAAATTTGAAAAACACCAAAAATCTATCACTTTCTTCACTTTCAATACGTTCGAACAACTAATACTCTGTTTGGATGGTTGTTTTCCTTGGTTCATTAATGTACAGTATGATATGGTACAGTATGGTGTTGTATAGTATTGTACTGTATTTAATGAACACAATGTTTGGATAGACTGTATCGTTTATTGTGGTTTAATAATATTTTTATTGTTTGGTTTGACTGTATGGTACTGTATAATAACATGTAAGTTTACTAAAATACCTTTAAACTCTTAATTAGAAATTAGTTTATATATATATTAATAAAACTCAGGTAAAGGACAAAATAGGCAACTTTAACAAATAAGTAGGTGGTGGGTGGAGTGGTCATTGGGTGGGTGGTGTGAGGTTGGTGGTTGTGGGATGAGGGTGGGGGTAGTTGGTGGTAGGGTGAGTGGTTGTGGGGTGGGGTTGGGTGGTGAGGGGTAGTGGGTGGTAGGGTGAGGGTGGATGGCAGAGGGGTGGGGTAGTTAGGGGTGGGGGTGAGTGGTAGGGTGGGGCGGAGTAGGGATGGGTGGTGGAGGGTGGGGATATAATGGAGAAATGAAATACTTAACCACGCAAAAACCTTCAAAATCTGTGGTTACAAAAATTGAAGTTTTTCATGGTTATATAACCACGGTATTACAACGGGTTTACAACACCATACAACATAATTTTAAGAACAATGGATACAAACATAATTTCATAGAAAACCATACATTAATGAACCACGAGAAACAACCATCTAAACAGGGGGTAAATATTCTTTGCAAAAACTATAATCAAACACAACTCCATTTTCAACTCCAACTTTATAAATTCCAAATAAAGTGAAAAATATTTTATTTCTATGGCCAAAATGCCTACTAAGTATCTTAGTTTTATTGGGCATAGAAATTAAGTTAGTTTTATTGGGCATAGAAATTAAGTTAGTTTTATTGGGCATAGAAATTAAGTAATAAAAAAAAAAATTTGAATTTTGTGGTCTTTAAAGATGTGTGTAATGTATTAAAATGTCATTTGAATCTTGTGGTTTAAATGTACGATGTTTGAATTGTCAACTTACCAAATCTAGAAAGAGACACTATTTTTGGGACAGACCAAACAGGAAAGTAAGACATTTAAATTGGGATGGAGGGAGTAATATTTTTTTTCAAATAGTGTATTTGGTGTTAAGAAATTTATTAAAATCAAATATTAGATTTAGAACTCCATTATTATTACTTGAAATCATTATTCTAAAATTCGAAATGCATAAAGTTGAAATCTTGACTCTGCCCTCTGAACTTTTGCAGGCAGCTAAAGTGAGATGGCCGAGTCTTTTCAATGGGGTGGACTCTTCTTTGGAAGATTGGATTGTTGATCAGATGCATGTGGTAAAAATTTTTTTTTTCTTTCTTTTTTTTTCTCTTAGCTTGTTAAAGTATTATTCTTTTGTTCATTTCCTTTTTCATGTACATTGCTATGTAGAGGCCGAGCTAGGATTTTGAGTTTATGGGTTTTGAATTTTAGAAAATAAAGTTTACTGGGTTCTTGTTACATTATTTATATATATTAAGTGAATTTTTAACCAAAAATACAAAGTTTGAGCCAAAACTACTGGGTTTTGATGAACCCGTAGCCGAAGCTGTGTAGCTCCGCCCCTGCCGGTATGAGGCTAGACCATGTTTGTCTTGCTAATTCTAGAACAACTCATTGTATATCTATTGGTGAAACTTAGCTACTTAAGTACTTATAAAGAACCCAGTAGCTTTGACTCAAACTTCGTATTTATGTTTTATCTGATATGTATAAAGAATGTATCCAGAACCCAGTAAAGAAGAAAAGAATGTGGTTCGGAACCCATATACTGAAAATCCTGGCTCCGCCTCTGCTGGTGGTATTGGACAAGCTCTTGACCTTAATTTAGTTTAGACACGGCTATAATGTGTTTGTGCTAAAGGTTGTAATGCTGCTGTGACAGAAAACAAACTATGTTTCCGTGAGAATAATTACTATCATAAAGGGTGCAAGAAATGCACACATTGAGTAACAGTGTCATTCCAAGTTTGGTTCATCTAAGTTTGCCTTTGCCATTTGAGTCTGTTGCTAGATATTCTTAGTATAGTCTTTATTCATATGCGGTTAGTGTGGGGTCCAACCCCATATCCCATGGTTTAAGGAAGAAAAATCTTCCTTTGTCAAGGTCTACAACAAATTTTTACGTGCAACAACCACCTTTTGGAATTGGTAACCACCCAATTAATGCAAGGAAGAAAAAGGGGCACATTTCATCCTATATATAGGGAGCTCTCCATCAGTTTAGATACATCAATCTCAGAGAAAATATATCTGAGTGTTAGAGAGCAGTGTGAGATATATCACATACTATGTAAGAAAATAGTCTGTGAGGAAAAGTAGTGTGAGAGCAATATCATAGTAAGGTGGAAAAATCAAAAGAGAGTTCTTTCTTTTGAGTGTGGAGTTATCTCTTGAATATAGTACTTGGGACTACCAGTATATAATTCTATACTGTAGTGGAAGGGTTTTTCCCTTATGAAGTGTTTTCACGTAAAAATTTTGGTGTCATTGTTGTTCATTTTAATCTTGTTGATTAACCGAATTTGTGTTCCGCTTTTATTATATACCGTGAACATTATTTCTGTGGGTCCTTTTTATTCCCAACAAGTGGTATTAGAGCACAGATCTTGTTCATTCACAGAGATATTTTTTCGCGGTTGGTCGTACTATATTACGGGAAAGATAACGTCTGGAGGTAGCAAAATTCGACGCTGATAGCGGTTTCTCAACATGGCAAAGAAGGATGAAGGATTTGCTCATCCAACAAGGATTACATAAGACAGTAAGCGGCAAACTAAAGAAGCCCGAATCCTTGTAACTTGAAGATTGAGAAGAAATGGATGAAAAGGCAGCTAGTACAATCAGGTTGCACTTATCCGATGATGTGATCAAACAACATTGATGAAGAGAGTGCAGGTGGCATTTGGACAAAGTTAGAAAATCTATATATGTTCAAGACAGTGACAAAAAAATTGTATCTAAAGAAGCAGTTATACTGCCTCAGTATGGGTGAAGGTACGAATTATTTGTCAAATTTAAATGTGCTTAATGGACTAATAACGCAGCTAGCCAACCTCGGAGTAGAGGTTGAGGAAGAAGATAAAGCTATCGTGCTCTTGAACTCATTGCTATCTTCATATGATAATTTGACAACAACCATCTTGCACGGTAAGGACTCCATTGAGTTGAAGGACGTTACGTCGGCTCTTCTACTAGATGAGAAGATGAGAAAGAAGCCTGAGAATCAAGGGCAGCCTCTCATCAGAGAAGAGAGAGGCAGGAGTCAATATAGAGCTTCGAGTAGCCACAATAAATTCAAAGGTCATAGAAAGTCCAGGTATCTGTCAAAAGGTAGAAACTGGTATGATTGCGGTCAACCTGGTCAGTTCAAAAGGAGAGTGCCCAAATCAAAAGAAAGGTCGCGGAGAAAGCAGTGGTCAAAAGAATGATAACAACACAACTACCGCAATACACAATGATGACTCAGTGGTTCTTTTCGTTCACGAGGAGGAATGCTCGCACCTGGGAAGCCAAGAGTCGGAATGGTTGGTAGTCCCGAGTACAATACTCAAGAGATCACTACACACTCAAAAGAAAGAACTCTCTTTTGATTTTCCGTCTTACTATGATATTGTTCACACTCTATTTTTTCTCATAGATAATTTTCTTACACAATTTGTGATATATTTCACACTGCTCTCTGACACTCAAGTATATTTTCTCTTAAATTGGTGTATCTAAAGTGATGGGGAGCTCCCTATTTATACGGATGAAATGTGCCCCTTTTCTTCCTGGCATTAATTGGCCGGTTGCCAATTCCAAAAGTTGGCTGCTCATAAAGATTTGCTGCAGATCTTGCCAAATGGAGAGGGAGAGATTTGTGGGGTCCAGCCCCATATCCATGATTTAAGGAAGAAAAATTATCCTTTTGGCAAGATCTGCAGCAAATCTTTATGAGCAACCACCTTTTGGAATTGGCAACCGCCCAATTAATGCAAGAAAGAACAAGGGGCATATTTCATCCCTATATACAGGGAGCTCTCCATCAGTTTAGATAAATCAATCTCAGAGAAAATATATCTAAGTGTTGAGAGCAGTGTGAGATATATCACAGACAGATTATGTAAGAAAATAGTCTGTGAGGAAAAATCGAGTGTGAACAATGTCATAGTAAGGTGGAAAAATCAAAAGAGAGTTATTTCTTTTGAGTATTGTAGTCGTGACTACCAGTGTAAAATTCTTTACTATAGTGGATTTCCTTGCTCCTCTTGGCCCATGGTTTTTCCCTTATTCAGAAAGTTTTACACGTAAAATTCTTGGTGTCATTATTGCTCTTTTTATTCTTATCGATTAAACACATTTTTATGTTTTGCTCTTATTATATACCGTGAATATTATTTCTGCATGTCCTTTTTTTCCCCAACAGTTAGCATGTTACCATTTTCAAAAAATTATTCATCTGCGGTTAGCCTTGGCTAGTAGTTTTGGTGTGTATAATCATGAGAACCATTCGAATCAGCTATGTAGTAAGTGGACCTATTAGCACCTCTAGGTGCTTTGAAATTGCAAAAACCAGGTGAAGTATGCATATCAAACACATAAGTGTGTTGGTCTTGAAATGCTGATGGTGCTCTGAAATATTGATTCTTTTGAATATCAGCAATGGATTTTCCTTTTACATATTAGTCAATTTATTTATTTTTTGGTTTAAGCGGAGGTACCCTGGAAACAAGGGGAGAGAAAGGAAGTAGAGAGAGGAGAAATTAGGTATATTTGAATCATCCATCTAAATTGTACAGCATTGAGTTACAACCACTAGACTGCTACACCAATTAATCCCGGATTTTCCTATTTTTTCAATATCATTGTATGGGAATTCTTTTTTTCCCCCTTTTTGGTTAACCTGCTCCTACAATACTTATTCTTCCTTGGCTGCGTATTTGACATTCGTAGAACTGATTTCTCGTTCCCTTAATAACTTGAGCAGAAGTGTTTTGAATTACATTTGATAATAATTTAACAGACTATTCTAATAAGCGAATGTTTCCGATGATCATCTCCATCTTGGCAGAGTAAATCTTTTATTAGCAAGTGAACTATTTTCTACTGTAGTAACAATAATTTGTGATCCATACATGGGTGCTGATTGTTTTTCAGTTTACAGTTATGTAGAAGTGATAAACCTTCAAACTTTCTGCAGGTTAGACCTGTGGTGGAAACTGGATATGAAAATCTCTTACTTGTGAGATTGCTCTTGGAGTCAAGAATCCCTTCTATTCGCAAGTCTTCGGTGGGTACTCAAAACAAAAAAAATTAAGAGTGTCTTGGATATGATGATGCAACCTATTCATTTTAGTTGATGTATCTTAAAGTTCATCAAGGTGATATGTGTCTTAACATGATAGGTTGCAGAGGGACTAACAGTTGAGGGAATACTTGAGAACTGGGCAAAGCTTAAACCCATTATAATGGCAGAATGGGATGAAGACAGGGATTTTCTCATAGATCTTTTCGGTAAGGTTAGAGATGAATGGATGGACAGTGATTTGGCTACTTGGATAGGTGCAAACAGGTAACTGTAGCTATCGATCATGCTTGTGAGATCGAATCAACCGCTTGAGGGTCCTGATTAGCACCTAATCTCTTGGCTAATGTATAATCTCTGTACCAACATAAATAAATACAGACAAACAAATACTGTATAGATTACTTACTCTGAGTGATGTACTCCAAAACAAGCTAAACATCTATCTGCTTATGAATTTCCTAGCTTTGATAAACTTTTAGGGGTCATTTCGTTGCTTTAGGAAGTGAATTATTCCTGTATTAAAACCAGTACATACCTAGTACCATGTTTGGTGGCATTTTAGTTGCTATGTATAAAGTTCAGTACACCAAGTACGGTGTTTAGTTACCAGTTTACAATCTCGCATAACTAAAACATGTATGAGTTATGAGTTAATTTATGTACTATTTTATGAAGGGTAGAAGATGGAATAACTAATACATGAATAACTAAAACCATAGCTAATCCTTGCATAACTTGATCAACTTTTAAGCTTTCGAGTAGCAACACAAAGCTATAAGTTGGCTGATATTCATTTTATTTTCATTCTCTAGAATCACCTATTGTTTACAGTTAGTACTCAATCGCGTCAAAGAACATACTGTATTTTGGAAAAATACTAAAAAGTTTATGCTTTCTATACAGGTTCTATCCTGGAGTTCCTGATGCACTGAAATTTGCAAGTTCAAAGCTCTATATAGTCACTACAAAGCAGGTTTTTTAGAATGTGCACATTCACCTAAAGATAAAAATATTCACCAGAATAAAAGGATATTTTAGTTTTTAAAATCTTTTGCTAGTTCATGAGGAATGTTGAATCTAATATTTGTACTCCACTGCTATTGTAGGGCCGCTTTGCAGATGCATTACTTAGAGGGCTTGCTGGGATAACTATTCCAGCTGAAAGGATCTATGGTCTTGGGACAGGGTAAGTTTACTTCTCGCGTGTGAAGTTGGATTAAGCCAACTGCAATATTAAAGAGACGTGATCAATTCATGTTGTTTACGTGAAACTTCTTTTTAATCAGGCCTAAAGTAAAAGTGCTTAAGCAACTTCAAGAAATGCCGGAAAACAAGGGTCTGACCTTACAGTAAGATTTTTATAGCATAAGAACTACTCATACTTCTTTTTAGATAAGTACTTAGTTCTACTGCATGAAATTGAACGCGTCCACTTTTCTCAATATTGATCAGCTTTGTGGAAGACCGACTTGCTACTTTAAAGAATGTGATTAAAGAGTCCGAGTTGGATGGATGGAACTTGTATCTAGGTGACTTATCATACTGTCTTGGCTTCTTACAGATGTGTCATACTAATTCATTTTTTTCTCTCTTCATGTTCGCGTTAATTGGCTAATTGTTATGCTGTACTCATTGCTGATCTGTTTTTCTTGAAACAGGGGATTGGGGTTACAATACTCAAAAGGAGAGGGAGGAAGCTGCTAGCATTTCCAGAATTCGCATTCTCGAGCTCTCTGACTTCAGCAATAAGCTGAAATGATCCTGTGTTCTTTCAATTAACTTGCATTATTTTAAAACGAGAGGGTCTGCTGCAATATCCTCCGGTATCCATTATTTTTTCATACAGAATTATGTATTGATCAGCTTGCCTACTCTGCTCATCCCAATGTATACACAATTTAGTTTATGGGATGGTTTATATTATGCTTGAATTAAAATAATTTTATGATGAGAAGCACACACTTTTGGAATGTCATATAACCATCTAGCAGATCTAATTTTCAGGACTAGAGAATGCTCTCCCAAGGGGAGGATTGGCAGCATTATGGAGATATATTAATTGTCCTCTTTGAGGCATAATACACAGAATAGTACTCTAATTAGGCGACAACAACAACATACCCAGTGTAATCTCACAAAGTGGGGTCTGGAGAAGCACTCTAGTTAGGAACTAGCACAAATTGTGGAGCTTGAGTCAATTATGCATAGCCCGATAGGGCAAACCTGAAAAGACCATACAAGGGTACCATTAACAATCCCTAAGCTCCATTCATTTATCATAATTGGTGAAGACATGGAGAGATTTAAACACCATCATTTCCTTACAAGTGTCGTTACTCTGACTACAGATATTTCCCAGCACAAGATGTTCATTGATCGAAAGTCAGAAGAATTCACTGATTATTTGGACAGAGCTTTTAAGCTCACAGTTTCAAATGTATAGAGAAAAGAATATGTAAGATGCCAGCCGTGTACACCTGCCCTTCTGATAATACATGTTAGAATATAAGTGATCAAAATTAGCTGTAAAGATGGTGTTTTTTCTGGTGATTACAACTCATTATGCCTATTCTTCTTTTTTGAGCTGGCACGATCGGCTTTGCTTTTCTCACTCTGCATCTTCTCAAAAGCTTCTTCGAAAGGAGGATCTCCTGGTCTTCGAAAAAGTTGGTCACCTAGTTTAATCTCATATGCTTCTGGTTGTTCCAACAAAAACTCTTTCAACTGCAAAATGGACGATTAAGAGAACCTCAACTTTTCTAGCACACGTCGTCCCAAAGGAAGAAGAATTAAACCAAGTAAAACCATGAAATAAAGAGTGCATTTGGAGGGCTAAAAATTTAAAGGAAAACTAGAGCCTTGACTTCCTTTATACAAGTGTTCCGATATTGTTCGAATGATTCAACTCTTTGCTTCAAGGATCAATAGGTAAAGTTAGCAAGTATAGAATAAGACACCATATGGCATATATGGGAAGTGAGAACAAACCTCTATAGAGTCTTGACCTTTCTCCATAGTGAACATGATCGTGCTCACATCGACACCCATGAACTTTGCCTCAATTGCTCCAGTTCTTGCTATTTTGGACCATCTCATGGCTATTTCTGAAACTTTTTCCTGGAAACATGTTTTTATCTCAGTTAATAATACAATACAATTACTTCACAATCCCTCCCCAAGTCTTCTTTGCAAACTATATATCCTTCCATTCAATCAACTATGGCTCAATCCAAATCAATTGAGGTTAGCTTTAGTAATCTTCCATATTTATTCTGTTCTATCTAGGTCCATTTCACTGTTAATACTAAACAATTTGGCTTCTAAGCTAAGTTGCTCGGACTCGGCTGCGGGTGTCCAATGCGTGTAAAGGTTGGATTCTTCATCACATAAAGTATATATCTCGATTAATTAAAGTTATTGAACAGAAACTAATAGAACTTAATTCTTTATAAACACCTAATAAGTTCGCAAGATATCTTGTGTAGCAAAACATTCTCAATGGGTTTATATATATATGACATAAACCCAAAAATCAAACCAAATACTCAATCAATCTATACTTCTCGGTCACAAATGCAGTCAAAGAACCCAAGGTAAGTTGACCAAATCCGATATGGATCCACACCCACACCCATGTCGTGTCACTACGAGTGTGACAAGGATTTTGAAGAGTCCAAGCAACATGGAGAAGACACATGAGGAGTTATGTAATCTCAGAGTTTTCTCTTCTTAACCCAACCCGAATGGGAAGGGAGGCCTGAAACATCATATCCCTTCCAAAAAAGAAAATAGAAGCTTCAGATCTTCTCCCTCCGTCCATTTTTACTTGTCCTAAAAACTAGTAAAATCACCCAAAGCAATTAATAAACATAATCAGTGTGTAAACACTGCCCTGTCAACCCCACCTTGCACTTGTACTCCATACGAAACCCAACAAGAACTAAACCAAGTAGCTGTAAATAGTGGTGGATCTAGGATTTTCATTCAGGGGTTCGTAAAAAACAACAAAAGCTAAATATAAAAAAAAAATGTTGTCAATGGGAATCGAACCTAGGACACTAGAGACAATTTTGAACACCCTGGACCGCTTGAGCTAACCTTTTGCATTTGTTCAGGGTGTTCAGAAGTTAATATATATACATAAATACAGAAAATCTACCCTACATATACACTGTAATTGTTTGCCGAGAGTGTTCGGGTGAACACCCTCGGGCGCCTTTAAATCCTCCCCTGGCTGTAAACACTACCAATATTAGAAAAAGATTCGAACAAGAATGACCCCAAAAAACAAATGAGGGTTGGTTAATATGTCCTTTTTATAAAAATAAAAACTTTTAGGGTAAAGATTAAAAATAGCAAAACAAAAGTAAAGGTCCAAAACAGAAAATGGAAAAAGTGAAAACAAGGTTTTGGTTGTTTTTCAAATTCCAAATACAACTTCAACTTGTATTCGGAATTTTTATGGCCAAACACTAATTTTTAAAAAAAGTGAAAAAAAAAAATCCGGAAAGAAGTGAATAATTCTCATGGCCAAACGGGTCCTTAATCTTACATATTCAAGGTTCAAAATTCTTTGAAAATATGGGTCAAAACATTATATATGTACTAATTTTCACATAAGGTCTACATTTAAAATTGTAGGTTCAATTGAACCCATCCCTAGAACTATACATCCGCCACTGCAAATGTATATAGAAAATTCACATTATGTACTCGAACTAGCTTGGAATTGAAAGGTAATTGGTGAATTCTATTAGGGTTATGCTATAAAATAAAAAGAAATTGGCAGATTACTCTTTCAGCAAGGCAATTAATATTTGACTAGATTCAATGCTCTAAGCAGGAACATCAATTTAGCGCATCATTCCATCATAATCAGAATTAACAAAAAAAATAGTAACAATTACGGTCGTTTGACTCTCGAAAAGCGAAAAGTGTCAAACAATTTGGGACGGAGGGAGTAAAAGGTAAAGCAAAGAGATTACCGGAGTGCGAGGAGTTCCAAGTCGGAGCTTAACAAACCCGAAAACAGGACCCGATTGCCCCTTCATCATTTCCGCTTGAATTTCCGATGGACTCATTTTACTGAAATCCATTTTTGGCAGATCGAAATCGGAGTTTTTCGATTTCTTCTTTCCCCATTCTTTCCAAGCTTCGTCTTCTTCATTGTCAACCACGTCGTCTAGATCGTCGGTTACTTGGATTCTACGTTGTAATCCATTGGCAAATCTGTAGATGTTTGAAGTTTCACTGGCAATTAATACAAGTAATGTGTAGACAAGTATTTGCTTTGACATTGGGTTAGTGATTTAATTTCACTTAGGGATTTGCCTTTTTTTTTTTTTTTTTGTTTCTTATCATAATGTTTTGGTTGTGTATAAATAGTTTTGGAAATTACGTGCTGGAAAGTGGAACTGTGCATCAGTTGAGTTGGGCATGTTAAAAAATACGGAGTATTAAGCAGGATTTGCATGAATGTTCTAGTTCACCATTTTTCCTTTTTCTTTTTGATGTTGAGGAAAATGGAATTAATAGCTCTTGAGAAATTTTTTTGTCTACTGGACAAGCATAAATCGTGCGGGATAAAAATTTAGTATCGTCTTATTCCTTGTTCTGTTAATAATCCAGGACAAGTTATACCGCGATTAAAAATAGTACTTCTTCCGTCTCATTTTATGCGAGGGTGTTTGACGCACGAAATTTAAGAAATAAGGAAGACCTTTTGATTTAAACAAATTATAGAAATTTGTGTGGTTCATTAAGGGTAAAAGATAAATTTAAAATTGAATTTTTTTTAAGTATAAAAATGTGTCATTATTTTTTTGTCCGACTAAAAAGAAAAAAGTAGCATACAAATTGAGACTGAGCAACTATCAGGATAAGTTATCCTGGTCAGATAGTGAAATAACAGTACGAGAATTATTAATCGGTAAATATTTCCTGTTTCAGTGGCAATTAGTAGCAGCAATGAGTAGAGAAGTGTAGGTGAAATATTCTTTATTTGCTTTGTCATTGTGTCAATGATTTACTTTCAGTTAGGGATTTGGTGTTTTTATAATGCTTTTGAGAAATTACGTGCTGGAAAGTGGAAGTGTGTATTATCACATGAGCATGTTAGGAATTAGAAATTAAGCAGCACTTGCATGAATGTTCTAATTCACTTTTTTATCTTTTATTTTTATTTTTTATTTGAGGTTGGAGAAATGGAATTAATGGTTCCTAACTAACTTTATAATTATGTGAGGAGGGATGTAAATTTTCTCCCTTTCACTACTTATTTCTTAGATCATGTTCTTATAAGAAGGTTTTTTACATAGTTAACGTCAGAAGATGTCAGTAGATTATGTAGAGAACTTTTAATTTTAGAGATTTGTTTGTTATAATACCTTCCGTCTCAATTTATGTGCCACAGTTTGAATTTCATGATTCAAACTTCTAAATTTTAATCATGAGTTAGGAGAAAAAAAAATTAAAAATTTATATATTTGGAAACTACGTATAAAATATTATAAATCACAAAAATTAATAACTTATTATAAGGCATATAGAAAAATTCCGGTAAAAAAAACTTGATTGACTCTTGAAATTTCAACTGTACCACATAAATTGGGACGGAAAAAGTATTAAATTGAAACGAGTTTAAATAAAATGGCTTGTGTGATGAAATTTTATATAATTGAGTTCAACTAATTTAAGATTGCATACTTACTGTGCTGCAGAGACCAACAGGTAACTAAGTTTGAATTAGTGGTGCATTTTTATACTTGGCCAAGGTATTAAAAGTGTTTAAACTATTTCCTTTAACTTCTGAAAAATAATTTATTTACCCATAAAAACACTTTTTTTTTTTCCTCTAACAGCTAAACCAAACACTTTCACCTCTATAAAATAAGTACTATTATTTAAAAAAATTACTAAATTTGGTCAAACAGGCTATACTACACCTACGAATCTGCCAATTGCCAAAGCACAATATACCACTTCATTTAATTGCACGATTTCTCCTTCAAATGGGCTGGTCTTTATTTTGCCCGTTAAAATCGAACTTATGCGGCATAAGTTCTTTAAGTACGTGGGACATAACTTATGAGATATTATGATCTGAAAATATAAACTTATGTTCCCGAAAAAGTACTCCCTCCGTCCCAATTTAAATGTATTACTTTTCTTTTTGGTCTGTTCCAAAAATATTTTCTCGTTTTATATTTAGTAAGTTTTTCAATTCCAATATTCTATATAACAAGTTTAAGACATAAAACTTAAAGGACTGCACACATCTTTAAATTAAGACCACAAAATTCAAAAGTCTCCTTTTGTTTATTAAATTTTGTGTCCAATTAAACTGAGACGCTTAATTTGAGACGGCGGGAGTATTTGTTTAAGGGAAAAAAATTAAAGACCATCAAAAAATACGGACAAAAGTGCAAATGACCCATACCACTTCGCCTCTTTCTTTACTGCAATTTGCACGATTATCTTTATTGGGGGATGATCTTTAATTTTTGGCCCTCAAAGTGCTGGTCTTTAATTTTTACCTTCATCTAATACGCCGATGCTTACGAGTAACCCGGCTAAAAAAAAAAAAAGAAATTATAAGCCGTAGTTTTGAAGAAAATTAAAAATATTCAGCAAACGTTAGGCCTTAAGCGCGCGTGTTTGCCTTAAAGCAAACTTTTTCCCAAAATTAGGTCTTAAGGTAAACCTCTGCCTTAAGGCCTAACTTTTTCCTGAATAGGCCTAATTTTGGACAAATGTTAGGCCATAAGGCAGAGGTTTCGCGAAAGCCTTGCCTTGCCGTTTCTTTTTTTTTTTTTGATTGAGCAGGTGTTCGAATCCAGAACCTCAGGATATTTTCAACCACTTTTTTAAGCAAAGGCAAAAATTAAAGACCATCAATTTGAGGGGCAAAAATTAAAGACCAGGGCCTTTGAAGGAAAATCCGCGCAAAAAAATGGCAATTAATTGCACGATTTTCCCTTCAAATGTACTAACGTTAATTTTTGCCCTTCAACTGAGCTGGTCTTTAAATTTTGTCCTTTAAACTCGAATTTATGCCTATCGGCTCATAAATTCTTTAAGGGTGCTGGCATAATTTGTGTACATTATGATATGAGAGGCATCAGTTAGATTTTGGAGGGCAAAAATTAAAGACCAACCCATTTGAAGGGAAAATATTCATTTTTTTTGCGCGGGGTATCCTTCATATGGACTGGTCTTTAATTTTTGGCCCTCAAATCGTTGGTCTTTAAATTTTGAGCCTACTTGAAAATTTTTGGGTCGAAGTACCCTTATTCGCTGGTCTATGAAACCAGAGATTCGGGTTCGAATCCCAGTAGAGTCAAAAAAAAATTCTCAAGGCAAGATTTCATATCAAATTTGTCGGAATAGACATAATTTGCTATGAAATCTTGCCTTGCGATTTTTATTTTTTTACTCTGCAGAAGTTCGAACCCAAAATATTAAGGGTATTTTTGATCACTTAAAGTGCCGAAGGCCAAAAATTAAACACCACCCCCGAAACATGACATTTGTGCGAATTGAAAGAACCAGTACAAAATAAGGACAAAGTGCAAATGACCTTTCGTTTGAGATTTAGAGATGGGTTGGGCCAGGCAACTTCAACCCAAGCCTAACCCTTTTCAAGTGTCCATTTCTAGGTTCTCGTTAGGCCATGGTCTTCTAGTTTCTTTCTTACAAATATTCAATTTTAACAACTTGGTTTCCAAGTGAAATATATATTAAAACATGACTTCAATTTCAATTTTTTTTTTCACTTAACTTCAACTTCAAAAATTATATATTTCAACTTCAACTATAATATTGTCAAATTCAGACGCGGAGCCATGATTTGAAACTGATGAGTTCTGAATTCTAATCTTTTGAAGTTACTGAGTTCAAAAGTAATATATTCAATGAATATTTAAGATAAAAGTTTTAACTAAAAAGAATATAGAAAGCTCCGCCCTGATCCAAATGTCTGCTAATCTGCACTGATTTGTTAGCCGACCCCAATAAGCCATGTGTTTTATATTGTAAAAAAAGAGTATAGAAAGCAAAAAAAAAGAAATAAAAAATAAAGAAAGCAATTATGATGATCAGATTTGGCAGAAAACGAAAAATAGTAAAGGGGGAGCAGGACAAGTGCAAAGCACTTGCCCCTACAACTACAAGAGAGCCAGCAGCCTATCAACTGTGCTTTAGAATTTAAAAGAAAAATAAGATAACCAATGGACAAAGCATGTGCACCAATTGATGAAGTCATTACATATGAATCTGGTCTACTGAGGAAGCTTACTATATGTTAAACACTTAAACGTATAACTTAGGCAAGTGCACGGTTTAGGAAGTTCTTTGTTATTTATTATATGATAATCATCCGTAATCTACAATTCATTAACTCAATAAAATTAGTGGCCTAAAGCTAAATCTTGAAAAAAAATCTTAAGCTTATTTAATAAAATTGTTGGAAGTTTATTCTTTTTTGTTTTTGAAATGCATAGTTGTTAATTTTTCTTATAATTAAGTTATTATGATACTTCTTTTCATTTGACAATGTACTTGACCAATCAACTTATAACTCCAATCTATTTCTTGTTCTAAATAATTAGCTTAAAGTGAAAGGATAAAATTATCATACTAGAAAGCTAAGTTGAAACAAAATTGATTCAAGTAATTGGAAAAGACAAGTAACTACTAATTTAATTTGTCATATTCTTTAATCATATTTACCTCAACCCTGAAAAATTGAACTTTTGATTAATGATAGGATTAATTTGTTGGGGCCTAAAGCTTATGCTTTAGTGGCTTGGGAGTTAAATCGGGACCGGGAAGTTTCATTTAGTTACATCATTACATACGCACAAGCTTTTGAAAGCATCACTTTTTTTTTTCGGAGGGTGGGGGAGGGGGGGGGGTTGGAGGTGTGGGGTTAAGTCTTGCAGGAAGGAAAGATTAAGTTGAAATATGGAATCTTTCACCAAAGTAAGCAATTATTTCAATCAATTCACCAAAATAATACATTTTTAATTTTTTTTACAGAACTTGAATAAACATATTCCGCAGTAACGTATTAATCATAAAACGTAACTCACAGTAACAAATTACCCTTTAACATTATTAACTATTAACTTTTTTGCCCATTGATTTTTTTGAATAAAATAATGACTAATAAGTTACTGCGGAATACGTTTATTCTACTTCTGTAAATTTTCAAAACTATATATTATTTTGGTGAATTGACTGAAATAATGACTTACTTGGGTAAAAAATTCTGAAATATGTAGGGACGATTGCCTAGATTTTGGTCTTATTCAAGGTGCGCTAAAGTGATAATTTTTCTGCTAAAAAAATTATAAAAAAAGTATTATTTTTTATGAGTTTAAATAATATATATTATTAATATAATTGATTTTCACTTATCAGATATTTTTCATATTTTATAGCAATATGAACATTTAACTTGATGGAAAAAGAAACTCGTTAATGCATGAGATAATTTTTTTAATCTTTTGAGAAATAAAACTTGGAATTGGCCTTTGACCAATGACCATAGCGGCGGCCAAAGAGGTGCATGCACTGATGAGTGCACTGTTTTATGCGTGTCTTTAGCCAGTTGAGCCATCATAGGTCATGTTGGCAATTAAACGTGATTTATTTACCCAAATAGGTACTTTTGGAAGAGACAAGAATTTATATAATTAACTAACTCAAATTTTTGAAATTGAGGTACATTTATTGTTGTTGATACTCCACTTTCGTACACCATCATCAAAGGACGTGGTGCACCGAATGGGGTTGCTCTTCCCTTAAATAGAAGTCTTGAATTCGAATTCTGGATATGGAAAAATCTTTGGCACGGCGCACTTCCCCCGAATGGGCCCTACGCGGCACGAATCCTGAATAGTCGGGCTCCAATGCGAATACCGGACACCGGATGAGAAACCAAAACATTATTTCTCAATCCCTAATTAGACATCTTTAATTTGGATTATAGGAATGAAAAACCTCTTAGTAAAATTAGTGAGTACTTGAATTTGACCCCTTAGTGAATATATGTAATAATCGAGTTAATATATTGGATACCTAAAGTGAAAAACAAAACTTCCGTGTTCCGTTTCTTTCTTGAATAATGATTTGGATTTAATTTGGTGTTTGGAAGGAAAACTAATTAAAATTTTCTATGTACAATACATGTTTTCAACGTTTAAAAGTTTCGGAATTCGGAAATGAAAAAAAGTTTAAAAAGAAAATAGACCTTGTGACTTCATACATTTAATTTAGTCCATGGTGTTCCAAAATAAAAAGGGTCAACTACCTATATATACATCTTAAGGAGAAATACTTACGAAACATGACGATAGTTTTATATTTACAAAACATAACATTACAAACCCTATACAAAACATGCTTTTTAAAAAAAAAAAAAAAATATATATATATATATATATATATATATATTTTATTTTATTTTTTTTTAAAAAAAAATTTTAAAAAAAAATTTCGCTCAAAAATTTATGTATGAAATGTGTATATCTCGCTCAAGGCTTAAAAAGTTCTCTCAAAATTTAATGCATGAAAACGGTATGAAAAATGTATGAAATGTGTATATCTCGTTCAAGGCTTAAAAAATCCGCTCAAAATTATGTGTATGAAAACAGCATGAAATTTGTATCTCGCTCAAGTCTTAAGATTTCGCTCATATTTTCGTATATAAAGTTCACGTTAGATTTCTGTAAAATTAATACAACTACAACAACATTGTATACAACTTTGATACAACATTCAAGACTTAAAATAATAGCTCAAATTTTTGTGTATGAAATGTGTATATCTTGCTCAAGGCTTAAAAAGTTCGCTCACATTTTATGTATGAAGAACGTATGAAATGTGTATATCTCGATCAAGGGTTAAACATTACGCTCAAAATTTTATGCATGAGAATAGTATGAAATGTGTATATCTCGCTCAAGCCTTAGAATTTCATTCACATTTTTTGTATATAAAGTTCATATTAGGTTTCTGAAAAATTAATACAACTACAACAACATTGTAACAACTTTCATACAATATTCAAGGCTTAAAGTTTTCGCTTACAATTTTGTGTATGAAATTATGTTAAAAATTTCGCTCACATATATACATTTCATACAGCTTTCATACACAAAAAATTGAGGTAATTTTTTAAGCCTTTAAGCAAATTTTTTTTTTTTTTTTTTTTAAAATATATAATTTTTTTTTAAAACAATTAAAATATTTTAATTTTTTTTAAAAAAAATATATATATTCTAGAAAAAAATAAAAAAATAAAAAATATATAAAAATTCGTCATGTTTCGTTATATATCATTATGTTTTGTAAATAAGGAAAACTATCGTCACTTTTCGTAAATATTTCTCCTTAACATGTATATATATATGTAGTTTTCCCAAATAAAAATACATTTAGTCCATGGTTAAGATGAAAAATGTCTTACCAAAATTGGAATTGCCTTTTCAAAATTTATTTCCTTTAACTAAACTAAATGAATTTAATCTAGAACTTTAAAATTTTAGATAAGACAAATGCCACTCATTCAAATAAGAACTCAATGAAGTGAATAAATATATAATGGAGCGAGCTTATCCCTTTCTTTTTATCTTTTCTACGAAAATATACGTATGTTTGCATTCGAAAATTTTGTAATTTTAAACTTCTCATTTTATTCTTAATCACATGAAGTAATAGGCTATATTGATAGAAATGTTTGATGTATTTGAAATTTCAAGTGATAAGCGCATTTTTGGTATATGAAGAAGTCTTTCTTTCCTTTATTACATTTTATATCTAGTCTAATCAAACGCCGCTGCGTAAATAAAAGTGAAGTATTTCCTCCATTTTAATTCATGTGAACTTATTTTCTTCTTATTCCGCTTTAGGAAGAATGATTTTTATTGGAAATAATTTAATTTACACTTCTCATTTTATATTTATAATCACATAAATATTATGGCATAGTAAAGACCAGATCACAAAATATTATTCCCTCCACTTCAAAATAAATGAATTTTTGGGGTGTGGCACACTACTTAATAAAGT
Source organism: Lycium ferocissimum (assembly GCF_029784015.1). Classification (NCBI taxonomy): domain Eukaryota; kingdom Viridiplantae; phylum Streptophyta; class Magnoliopsida; order Solanales; family Solanaceae; genus Lycium; species Lycium ferocissimum. Next base: position 55,374,529 of record NC_081345.1, on the reverse strand, counting down.
TAATTAAAGACATTAATTACTGGTAATTTGTCAATAATATACTTTTTTTTCTTCCCAAACCTAATTTGTCAATAATATCCTTTTTTTTTTCCTTCCCAGACCTTTCTTAAAACAAAAGATAGTCAATATTGAGATTTTTTTGGAAGACCTATTAAAGAGAAGGGTAATTTTGAAAATAATTAATTAATACATTCTTTGGATTTAAAATTTATTCATTTTGAACCATAAAAAAATGTCAGAAATCCATTTATGTTGGGAGGGAGGGAATATAAGATATTTAAAATTACAAATGGCAAGAATCGACAATTCTTTCTTTAATTTCGTTCCCAATCAAATAAATTCGTGTAAATTAAAATACTCCCTTCGTCTCAAATCTTCCGTTGCTTTTTTGCTTTACACGCCCCTTAAGAAATATTAATTAGGAGAGGTGTTTGACTACTTTATCCTTATCTATGTCTAGGTTATAAACTCTCTTCATGAAATATTTATTTTACTTATGTGTCATCTCTACATTAATGACAAAAATCTACTAAGCGTAAAATGAGAAAAAAATAATTAATTATGCCTTGAACTTCTAAAACGGTAAATAATTAAAGACAACTAATTTCAATAATCATGACAGATAATTTGAGACGAAGAGAGTTGCGGAAGTAATAATTTTTTTTTCCAAAAATAGAATGAAAAGACGAGAAGAAAGAAAAAATAAAATAACAGTCTCATTGCAGAGTCCATATTTCCATTATAAAAAGGGTGTTTCCATCTTTCAAATTTCGAGGTGTAGATACAAAGTCACAAAGCAGAGAGGCTTTCTAGTTCTCTGAACTTGCAGAATAATTTCATCAATGGCGTCCATAAGCAACTACTAATTACGAAATGACATACTTGAATAGGCCAGAAGTATAAAATATTAGATATACTTTTCATATATGTCGTAAGGTTTTTTGTTTTTCGAATAAACTCCATATTTGGTCCAGTCAAAGATTATTATATAAATAAAAATGAGATATTCACTCAGTTTTAATTTATACGAATCTATTTTCTTTTAGTATAATTTTTTTTTAAAATTTAAAAATTAATTTAAGCTTCTCAATTTACTCTTAATGATTTTTTTTTATCAACATACAAATATTATGATATATTATATTAAACAAAATTATAGATTATGGCATGTTTATTACTAGAAGTTCCAAGAATCATCTTTTTTTTTTCCTTCTAGCGCGCAGTCAAATGAATTCACCTAAATTGAAACAACAGAAGTAGTTACTTAGCTAGCATTTGGTCATAGATCCCAAAAAATATTTAAAAAATTTGATTTGGGTGAAGTTTTTAAAATTTTGAAAATGTGTTTGGCCATAATTTTTCAAGACATATTTCACTTTTTTTTTTTTTTTTTGAAAAACATGAAACATGACTTATACCCATAAGTTTTAAAAACTATTAAGAAACCCAACTATACCAAACAAACATACTTGCTAATCCCAAATTATTTCTATCTGTGTTAATTTTGTTGTTGAATTTGATTTTTATACTCTTATTTTACTGATTTTGTAATTTTCTTGTTGAATGCATCTCAAATTGTGTAATTTTGTTCTTGACTCATACCGTTTTCTGCATTTCAATTAGTACAAATATGAGAGGTCTTTCGATATGGAGACTCAATAATTAGTTATTGGACATTACAAGCAATGACATAACTTTGGGGATTAAAACAATAGTAACTGCTTAGGAAATAGTTTCAACTCTTCAAATAATTCTAATTTTTTGAATTACTTTATTCTTGATTAATGGGGAAACATGGTAGATACGAATATGTTGGATCGTAAATAGATGAGGTTATTCTTATAAAATATAAAAGTTTGGGAGCAATTTTTGAAAATTTTATAAAGGCCAAATTATAGATCTTGGCTCAAAAATAGGTTTGAGGCAGAATTTCAGATTTAAAAATTTATTTTCAAGATCTGTTAAAATTTTATGGCCAAACAAAACTTTGAAAAAATATTTTAAAAATATGCTCTCAAAATTGATGACCGGGAGCTTAGTATTTCTTTCCAAACATAAGATGGGAAAGAAAAAAAAAAAAAAGTCCCATTGGAGAGTCCATCTTAATTTGCCATTATAAAATGGGTGTCCCCCCATCTTTCAAATTTCGAGGTGTAGATACAAAGTAGAGACGCTTTCAAGTTCTGTGAACTTTCAGAAAAATTTCAATATCAATGGCGTCCTTAAGCAACTTACTTAAGAAGAGATCTAGCATTAATGATGTAATTAAAGCTAGCAATAGATTTTTCTCAAGTGAGCCTTTAGCTGATAATTCTTCAACATCATCATCATCATTTGCTCAAAGGTTAAGAGATCTACCAAAGCACCTTCCAGGCACCAACATCAAAACTGAAGTTTCTCAAGTTAGTATAATTTTCTCTATCTCCTTCTCACAATGTGTCTAGATACTGGTAATTATTTCAGGGGCGGAGGTAAGAGGCTAGCGGATTCATCGGAATCCTTCGGCAAAAAATTACACTGTATATATTAGGTTAAAATTATTTTTAAGTATATATAATAGATGTTGAATCCCGTGGCTTCTTTCTGTGTTTATGTCTTTTATATTTTTGAACTCCGTAGTAAACATTCTAGCTCCGCCTAGGGGCAGAGCCAAGTAGAGCCCAGGGTTTATTCGAACCTCCTTCGGTGAAATTTTATACTATATATACAAGATTAATGTTATTTTTTAAGTATGTATAATAGATGTGGATCCCGTGACTTCGTGTGTTTATTTTTTATATTTTTAAACCTTTTAGTAAACATTCTAGCTCCGCCACTGATAATTAATTAGCTTCAGCCTTCTTGAATCACATATATCCTTCTTCTTCCTTCTTTTTTTACGGTTACCTATATGCTCTTTCAGTTCATTTTTATGTGGCTAGCTTTTCTTTTGATCTGTGCCAAAAGTTTTGAGAAGATATTTTGTCATGTATCCGTACTTAAATTGAGATATTTTGCCGTAATTTCTGATGATTGTTAAATTCTTTTGTCGGGCTTTGACTTGGTATGGACTTTTAAGAAAGTAAATAAATTTTTTAAATTTTGCGATATTAAATTAAAAATATGTAAGATATATTAAAATGTTCTTTTTTTATACATGTCACGTAGAAAATAGAAATTAAAAGTTGTTAAAAATGAAAAGAAACATTCTTTTTAAACGGAGTAGAAATAAAAGTAGGACCAACAAATTAAAACAAAGGGATTATAAAATACATCATCGTTTATGAGAAGAAAAAAAAATACGAAAGAACATACGAAACTCTATTTGTCACCCATTTGATGGTTAATGGTTAGAACAATCTGGTTAATTATAAGTTGACACATAAATAATATGTGCATAATTTTTTTTAAAAAGTATCATATTCTGGCACACATTCGGGTAAAATGAAAAGCATAAAATTATCTGGAAACAATTGATAGGAGGAAGCTTTATCTCTAAGTGATTTCTTCTTATTTATAAAATTATATTAATCGAGTCTTAAAATGAGTATCAATCAAAAGTTTCTTAAAAAAGACTTAAACATTATTTGTGACTTCGTCACGTGGTGTTACTTCTCTTGGATTTCTCGCCGAAATGACGAAAACCTGCATGGGTCACTCCCTGTTCCCGGTTACTAAGCTAGCGATTGGCCATAGATTCTTAAATTTTTTTTGAAAAATTTGATTTGGGTGAAGTTTTCACGTTTTTAAAATGTGTTTGATCATAGGTCTTCAAAACAGATTTCACTTTGGAAAATATAAAATATTACTTATACCTATAAATTCTAAAAATTATCAAAAATACCAATCATATAAAATATACATACTTCCTAATCCCAAATTCTGCAGAATATGATGTTTTAATAACAACAGCTAATAACACACTTACTAGCTATTACAATTCAAATTACAATACAAAGATTCATTTTTATTAGTGCAACGGATTTCTACAGTTGGCAGACCAATTTTCCCTAAGGTTTTTTCTTCTACTGTTTGGGCACAACTTAGCTAGGTCATTTTATAAAAGAGACTATTTTAATTACGGAAACATGATAGATAGGGCTTTAATGGAGGAACATGGTGGATAGAATTAGTTAGGTCATAAATAGATGGAGGTTTTTTATAAAATACAAAAGTTTGGGGTAGTTTTTAGAAGATTTGGAAAGACCAAACATAAATCTTGGTCCAAAAACAGGTTTGAGCTAGAATTTGAGATTTAAAGATTTATTTTCAAAATCAGTTAAAATTTTATGGCCAAACAAAAATTTAAAAATAAATCTTCAAAATATACTTCCAATTCTGTGGCCAAACGGGAGTTTAAAATTTAAATATGAGCATCGCCAACTCACTTTACGGGTTACAGAAGAAAAGAGGAAAAAGCCAATTCTCTATTCCACTTCTTCTCTGACATCCTACATTATTGTTGGAAAAAATATTCTTGTGGATTCTTTTTCTTTTATTTTCTATATTTTAGCTAAAAGGTTAAATATGTGTATTTACCGATCTAATTGGAGTAAGATTGTCACTTTCTATATTCATTATATATTTGCATTTTTACAACCCAGCTTAGCTCAATGGTCAATGGGTTCAAATATACTACAAGGTCTCCATTTTAATTCTCACTAATTGCGGTATTTTTCGGGATTTTAGTAGCTCAGTTGGTTGGCTATCTGAACTTTCAATTAGTCGGTAAGAGTTCAATTTCCCACCTTTAATTTCCTCCCCTATTTCTCCTTCCCCTAAACTATGCGAAATTAAACAAAATGTCCTGCATTTTTAGACCAAACTATTAACGACAGGGGCATTTTTGGACCAAACTATTAACAGAGGCAATTTTTGTTCAATTCGCATAGTTTAAGGGAATTTTTACCCGTTTTCGATTAAAAAAATATTCAGTTAACTCTTTATGCCAACATCCTACCTAACACATCTAAGAATTAAATAACAAGATTCAAAAATATTTTGGGACATTGCACACACCTTTAGTTTAAGACCATAAAATTTAAAAGTCTTTTTTATTTTCTTAAACTCTGTGCGGAGTCAAACCAAGACAAAGAAATTGAAATGAAGGGAGTATAATGGATATCCAATTAAACGGGTCCGGTTGGATATTATTTTATGCTAATTAATTAAATGTTCTCTTGGTTAATGTTTTCATTTTTCTTATATAATATCAGTAATAGTTGATAGAGTTAAATAATTTTCTTTATGATTTCTCAATCTTTACTAAGTATTTTTAATTTAGAAAATATTAACAAAAAATATATTTACAAATTTCAAATTAATACCGGAATTTAAATAAAGTGAACAATAAAATCATTACTTTCAAGAATTAATAACTTTACCACTTCAGTGGTTCGATTCATTCACAAATTAAATTCAATGGTGAAATTCTATCTAAAAGGATTCAAAAAGAATTGCAAGAATATCACACTTAATATTTGAACGTACACTTAAAGTAATTTAAGTCATACTTTTTCTTCTTGGTAATTAATGATTTTAGTATTAAGTGAATAACTTTACAGCAACAAAAGGCTAAACTTCGGACTTCTATGCACTAATTTAGTGTTCTGTTCACAGTTCACCAACAAGACCTCCACATCTACTAAACATCATACAAACAGGAATGCATATACTGTTTTGTGCACAAATCTGTATCATATTGGGTAACTCCAATTCTCACAATCCTATTTATCTATAGTAGTTAATGCTCCTTTCTTTCCGGACTGTTCTTTCATGACTTTCTCGCTTTTGTTATTCCTTATTTTCATATTGTTTTTCGGTATGCTTGGCCCTATCTGACCTTTTGTCTTGTTTTTCTTGTTTTCCTCTCTTGAGCCGAGGGTCTTTCAGAAATAGTGAAAGGTAGGGGTTAGGTCTGCGTACACTCTACCCTCCTGCACCCCACATGGTGGGATTATACTGGGCTTGTTGTTGTTGTTATTGGTAAATATACAGGTCAGAGTCATGCCTAAACTCCTCCATCGTATGGATGGAACTATTAAGTTAAAAAAAGGATAAGTATCAAAACCTTGAACATAGCTTGCTAGTTTTGGATTCAAGTGAGCTTTGAACAATGCTTCCTGTATGATCCTTCTAGCAATACACTCTACTTCCCTTTGCTTCTTCTGAAATATCCTGATATTTCTCTCCTGCCACAAATAATAATATGCTGTAGTTGATATTGATTTTTAAGTCTTATTTTTTTGTCAAAGAGATTCGACAATTTTTATATATACAAAAAATTATCCTTACCATGTTTGTGTTGTATAATTTTCTAACATTTGAGATTTAATTGAATTCCTTCGGACCATGCAACTCCGTTCATTTGTTTATGTGATGGATTTAGTTTTTTGGTGATAAATTTATGTGATGGATGTTTCCTTTTCCTAATAAGCATATGTGATGGATTTGTAATATTTTCACATTTTCATCAGCTCATTGGGAAAACACCATTGGTTTATCTTAACAAAGTGAGTGAAGGACATGGTGCTTATATTGCTGTTAAACAAGAGATGATGCAGCCTACTTCTAGCATCAAGGACCGGTAAATTTTTGAGCTTGTATCTTTCTTACAACTAGAGAACCTCTTCCATTTTTTAATTTTTGAACTAAAATTTCTTTTTATATTTTGTCCAGACCGGCATTCACTATGATCAATGATGCAGAAAAGAAAGGATTAATCACACCTGGAAAAGTAAGTAAACATGGTTCTTTCCTTTTTCTTCCTAAAAATACTCCGTTCATCTTTATTTGCCCCCGAAGTTTAAGATGTTTAGACTTGTCTATTATATTAATGATGATCGAAGAAAGTACACGTAATAGTTGAAAAGGTAGTGTACAGAGAATTTCACATCAAAAGTTTAACTTAAAAAAAAAAGTTTAATGAAGTTAAATTTTTGAAAGTTGTGGCATGGTATCAAATATTTTTGCAAGTCCAAAAATAAAAGATCTAGAGTCATATAAAATAATAAATCGAGAGGGAAAGAAAAAGTAGAGAACAATGATTATCCTGTATTACGTTCGGTCCCCAATAGTAGATGCTATAGCAATGTACTGTTTTCCCGAAACTACACAAACAATAAATTCTCTGTTAAGTGAAATGTTGAAGGAGAAATAAAGAATGATGTAGACACATACTGATTAAGGCTATCAAATAATACTTCTCAGAGGTTGTACGAAAATCTTAAAAGACAGATAATATGGACCAAACAAACTTATAAAGAATTCAGTGCAACTTGATGCTGCTGTTTGCATAGATTTCGTCTCTTATCTATTTTATGGATGATATGCAGACAAATACTGATAATTAAGGCTATTAAATGACTTTTTGAAAGGGTGTATGAAAACCGTAAAAGACAGATAATATGAGCCGGAGCTAGTATTCGTTTATCAATTGTTTAGTGCAGTTTGATGTTGCTGTTTGCACGTACTTTTTTGTCTCTGATCTATTTTATGGATAATATGCAGACAACACTAATCGAGCCAACATCGGGTAATATGGGAATAAGCATGGCGTTTATGGCGGCCATGAAGGGCTACAAAATGGTTTTGACAATGCCCTCCTACACAAGCATGGAGAGGAGGGTGGTTATGAGAGCATTTGGAGCTGATTTAATCGTAACTGATCCAACTAAAGGAATGGGAGGAACAGTTAAGAAGGCTTATGACCTTTTGGAATCTACACCTAATGCTTTTATGCTTCAACAATTCTCCAATCCTGCCAATACTCAAGTAACTTCCCATCTACCGTTTGCTATTTTCCCCTTCTGTTACATACTATTAGAAATCTCTTAATCCTTTTACTGTACAAAATATTCTAGTTTTACTATCTGTCAATACTTTACGATTATTCATACATTGTCGTTAGTGAATTATCTGGTATTTATTCTTGACCTTAACAGAGATCCAGTGGGATTCCACGTGTCAAAATATTCACTAGCAGAAAATCGCTAGTTTCTGACGGAATCCGTCAGAATTCGGCTCGTCGTTAATGTTTCCAACGGATTTTCTTTTGAAAATCCCTTACCGATGAGCCGAATTTCGTCGGGACATCCATCTGAAATTATTGATTTTCTGGTACCGTTTTCTGGAAAATGGGTAACATTTATTCCCTCTATTTTTAACTATGGTTTAAAACTGAGCACTGATTACACTTTGGTTGGAGTACTATGGTTTAAAACTGAGCATTGATTACACTTTGGTTGGAGTCCACGCTGGAGCCTGTACAAAGTCAAGGACAAGTACAATGGAGATTAGATTAAGATATTTCGTAGAGTAGAAGGTCCTTTTTAATATTTTCGCTTCTACTAAACTAAAACTTCTTCAACATTGACCTTGGACACAGGCTCATTTTGAGACTACTGGGCCTGAAATTTGGGAAGACACTCAAGGTAATGTTGACATCTTTGTCATGGGAATAGGAAGTGGAGGCACTGTCTCTGGTGTTGGACAGTATCTGAAATCCAAAAATCCTAATGTCAAGGTAAATTTATGTAGTTATTTATTTGCGATTGCAAGCTTAATTAATGTGTAACAATATAACATCATCAATCTTATTCTCCTGTCTTGCTAGATATATGGAGTTGAGCCAACTGAAAGCAATGTATTGAATGGTGGAAAACCAGGTAATTAACTTGATATTTCAGAAACAAAATCTGTTTTTGTTTTATAATTTGTTGTGCATGTGTAGAATTTGTTTTACAAAGATTTCTAAATCTTCAGATAACCTTGTATACAGGTCCTCATCAAATAACTGGTAATGGGGTTGGATTCAAGCCAGATATCCTTGACATGGATGTAATGGAAGAAGTTCTTATGGTATTGCTGAGCTCTTAATTTCATTTCTTGCATAGCAGAAGAATTATATAATTGCAGAATTTTGTTTAGGCGTATGGAGTGTACTGTCTACAGGTTCAACTAAATCCAATATTTTTGATATGGAACATAGATTTATGTGTGTGAAAAGTTACTAAAATTTCAACAAATATTAAATTCTGAACCCATAATTTGAAGTAACAATGAATCAAGTTTAAATCTTGGTTCATCCTCTGACAACAACACGTCATTTTGATAACTTATACATGACGCATAATTGTTCTATTGCAGGTTTCAAGTGAAGAATCAGTAAACATGGCTAGGGAGTTGGCATTGAAGGAAGGGCTTATGGTAAAATTTTTAGATAGATGCATTTTCTGCTATTTCACTATCTCGTCTTCGATAAAAATTGATGGATCTTTATTTCAATATTAAATTGTCAGTATATGTTTAGTACAAGTAAAATGAGCTTATACAAGGCGACATATTGGGTCTGTGAGGATTCAGGTTGATTTCTCAGATGGTCACTCAACTAATAATTATTTTCTCGTAAAGTCACATTTCTTATACCATCTAAGAAATCAACTCGTGAGGAATATATATATCTGATCCCAACTTCTTGTGATTGAGGCGTAATAGTAGTAGTCGTTGTGTTGTTATATGAATAATACAAGTCTGTTATGATTGCTTTGTATCATAGAACGAACCTTTTGTTGTATAGGTGGGGATATCATCAGGAGCTAATACAGTAGCCGCGCTGAGACTCGCCAACAGACCAGAAAACAGGGGAAAACTCATAGTGGTATGAATAAATAAGTTGCTTTTATATAGACTCTTCTCAATGTTCTGCCTTTTTTTACTTCTCTCAATTTTCATATGTTAACTAGTTGTCTTGAACTTGTTTGTTTTGGAATTTCAGACAATACATCCAAGTTTTGGAGAGAGGTACTTGTCATCTGTCCTATATGAAGAGCTCAGGAAAGAGGCAGAAAACATGCAACCTGTTTCAGTTGATTAATGTTCTATTCTTGTAATAATTGTAGTCAAATTGGTACAAGAAAAAATATATGTACTACCTGGAAACATTTTCCGAAATAATGTTTTTGCAAAAAAATGATAATTAAAGGAGATTTTTCTTGTCAATCCTGCTTATGCTCATATTGGTTCTGTCTTGTGGTGTCCTGTGGCAGAGACAGGATTTTTTGCTGAAGGGGTTCGAAAAATTTAAAAAAAAATGGTGAGAGTCAAAGTTGGGTGCTCTACGAGCATTTGAAACCCCTTTACCACTAAGCTAAGTTTTTGGTTTGTGTTAAGGGGGTTCAATATTTACTATATAATGTAAAACAAAAATATAACCTTATATACACAGTGTAATTTACCGATGAGGAGGCAAATTGCGCCATGTAGATCGGCCCCTGATTTTGTTATAGTAGCTTGTAACTACGGTGCCTATGTGTTCGCTGACGTGTTCACAACTAATAAACTTTAAATCCTGGCTTTGTCTTTGTACCTGTGTTACTAGAGATTAAAGCTGCAAGGAAGTAATGTTTTCTGCAAACACCAAATGGGCATTTCAGGAGCAAATCTCCTTTCCTCTTCCTCTTTTTATTTTTTATAACGGTAGGTAAATTGCACAATTATCTTATTAGATATTTGCTACCTCCCACTAGTATGGATAACTCTACATATTTAGGAGCCGTTTAGACATGATTTCATCTCATGAGATGAAATCACGAGATGAAATTATGTTTGGACATGCAATTTTGATTTTTTAAGTTGTAATTTTTTTTTTTATAAACATAAAAATCCCACAAGTTGTGAAAACCATCAAAATTTTCCCAATTCTTATACAATCTTACCAAATGAGTAAATTACAGTTCATAATAAAATTAATACGCTGTTAGAAGGTCTTTCTAAAAAATACAATATCAATTGATCAAACTTTAGTTCAATAAAAAAGAAAATTTAACATGAATAGTAATGTAACTACTCTTTAATATAAACTTCCCACATGGTAAACATGATTGGTAAATATATTTTACCAACTTGCAGATTAATATTTAATACAAATGGTTGGTAAAAATGATTGGTAAATATATCTATCAACTTATGGGTCTTTTTTTTTACAAAATATAAACGTATGGGTCAAATTTTACATTTATATTTTTTGAAATCATGATTTCAAATGGATGATTTGAAATTTCATCTCATGAAATCAGAGTGAAATCGCATGTCCAATCGCCTACTTATACAAGTGAAAAGTAATCACTAGTACTTTTTCTATCTTCTTGGATTTGAGGCATTATTATATCTTGTCTATCCACCTAATCTTTGCTATTCATTGATATTTTATAGATCCTATTCTCTTTCTTACTTCAGTTTTCCTCTTTTTTTTTTTTTTTTTTGTAGGATGGTACATTTTTATAGAGTCGAGCCAAATTCAGTTACGAAGTACAAAACAAATACTAGAGTGAAAAACAGTCCAGTTCCTCTATATGAATTAATAAAATGTAAGTAGGGCAGCCCGGTGTACTAAGCTCCCACTATGCGAGGTATCCGGGGAAGGGCTGGACCACAAGGTTCTTTTGTACGCAGCGTTACCCTCCATTTCTGCAAGAGGCTGTTTCCACGGCTCGAACCTGTGACCTCCTGTTACTTGGCAACAACTTTACCAGTTACGCTAAGGCTCCCCTTGCAATTAATAAAGTGTAGTAAACAAACCATTAAAAAGTCACCCAATTAAAAAATTTAACCATTCACCATCACAGGGATGTCTTTAAAAGTAAACAGAACACAAATCAACTTATACAAACGTATGAGTCTGAAAAGGAATAGAACTATTAAACTAAAAGATTAAGATTACTCATCAATAGGTGCTCCATTTTGATAAAATCCCCTTCTCATCCAATCAAGTGAGTTGCTTTCTCTGTGCATGCATGACATTAGGTTCAGGAAAATAGAAACTCTCAGAACATATCTGAATTATGTTATGTTTTGAATCATTGGATATTCGAACTGGCTTAACGAATTTATGTCGTGTAGGATCATAGATGATAAGATGTTCAAGGTCCCTTCCTACTTGAAAGAGAATTTCGTCACTTGTCGTGCAGCCCAAAAGCACAATATTCCATAAAAATTGATCGCGAAAGATTGAATTGTAGCAATTAATTTTCATTAACCTAGTCCATATACCTTGTTCCATTATCCAAATGTTCAATTCTTTGCTATAATTGCTGCCACCACATAAACCAATACGACCCTTTAAAGAAGTCAAACGAAAATGATTGTTTTACACCTATAAAATCTGGTTTCGGAAGCTCCTTCAGTTCATTCGACTTCACGTCGAAGTATATAATCGTAGAAGAACTATATATTGATTGTTCAAATGTCAAATGCAAAGGCCAAAATAAACAACCATCAACACTAATCCCCTGAATGCACTCCCGTGACCTTGCCTCATGTACTGGTGTTACTGTTTTCTTCATCCAATTATTCCTCTTTACATGATAGACAGCACAAAAAGATTTATAGATCAATATAACCTTGTAGTCATCGTCACTAGAATCATAACACAATCCACAACGGCGTGGATTGATTCCTTCAAATATGGACATACAAATGTTTGATATTCGTTGGTACAAGGATTCCACAAAGCGTACTCATTATAATCCATAGGTGTCTTCATTAGTATCAAACAATCACACGAGCACAAGGGCGTAGGATTTTGGAATCTCTTTAGAGGAGACTGTTGTTTCCCTATTGCAATTTGGGGATTTTCCAAATCTCTAAACTCGAATACACCATCATTCATTGGTACCAATAAGAGCTTTTTGGGACTCGACGCTTTGGATTGATCGTTGTGAGTTTTCTTGAATTCTTTGTCGGATATTATAGAATTCCATAGCTTAGAAACAGATTGAAAGCGTAACAAAGATTTCACTGGAAGCCTAATAATGATGGGAAATAGAATATCATAGGATTCCATGGCAGTAGCTTGCTTGGAGGCAAGGAAAAAAGCTTTGTATTAGGCTATGAAACCTAGAAGTAATTAATCAACCTAATATATACTTATATTAGCATATACAATGTGTTGTAATTGCATGTAGGACAATTTTCTTTTTTCGGAAAAGTACTTCTTAAAGCTATTTAAGGAAAGAAAATCTAACATATGATTATTTTTATCAAAATGAATCTTCTAACTGATGAATTTTGCTCCATTAATTGTTGCTCAAGTAAGACTTGGAAGAGAAAAAAGACTAAAATCTGGCCAGTCCAGCAAGAGAGTCTTATAACTTTCTTTTCTTTTAATATATACTAATCACTTGTTTAGTAATCACACAATACATTGTTAGTCGATTTTTAAGAATATATATGAAAGTTATAGACATAATATACAGTTACTCGATTTTTAAGAATAATGATTTCTTTTATTCTCCTTCAAGAACTGTTTTTTCTTTGTTTGTAGGCATGCATTAGATTATATGTTAATACTTCATAAGCTAAAATTAACATTTCATGTAACTAACTATTTAATTGTTGATTTTTGCAGGTTCGAACAATATCTAACCACGTTAAGTTTAAACTACTAAGTCACTACCCAATTATATTCATCATTTAACAGATTTGTAATTTGTTTTCAATATTGATTTTATTACTTGAAAAATTGTCTTATTTAATACCCCTTCTCTCTCAATTTAGTGGCATTTTTCATTTTTCTAGATCCAAACTATGTAAACTTTGACCGATAATTTATAATATATTTTTTCATCATATTGACGTGAGAAAAAAATGCAACATATAGTACTTTTCATATAATTTTTGAATATCTAATTTTAATTTTGAAACATTAAGTTGATCTAATTTAATTTAACTTCAAAGATTAGTTAATTAACTTTTGGGAAGCAAAATGTGCCACATAAATTGGGACGGAGAGAGTAATTTTATATGATTATTCAAAATTTATTACCAAATGAATCGGGATAGAAACTAGTACCAGTATCAATGGTAACACACTATTTTGTGGTTGGACTTACCAAAAAAAAAAAAAAAAAAAAAAAACCGAGAACAGCTATTATGAGAAGAGAATAAAATATGTAAATATGTAGCTATTTCACTAACACGACCGACCTTAGCTCAGTTGGTAGAGCGGAAGACTGTAGTGGTACTGCTGAAATCTTTAGGTCGCTGGTTCGAATCCGGCAGGTCGGATTTCTTTTTTTTTTTTTTTGGCTTTCTGGTTTTTGTAGTTGCTTTGCCTTTTCATTCATTATCCGGAAAAAGACTCTAATTGCTATTTTCACTCAGTTTTTGCAAAAGATCTATGTTTTCTTTTCCTAATTCCAGTTATTTGGTGGAATACAACAATTAGTGTGAGTGATTTGATGTGTGTCTCAATATTGTGTTAAAAAACATCAATTTGTAATTTTTTTTTTTTAAAACATCAATCTGTTTGTTCCACTTGTATGATAATTTGGAAGATTGGCACATGTTAGATAACCTGCTATTTACTGTCTGTCATGCCAAAACACTGCTCCTATATACTTTCAATATGTTGTTTTGCACTATTATCAAAGGCGAAAAAAGCTCAGAAGTCGATAGAGGCTTTAAGCGCTAATAAAGAGTGAGCTTTGTAGGCCTTTGGCTATAGATTTCAAATATTTTTCATTTTATTTGGAATTTAAGATGTTAGGGTCGAAGATGGATTTGTATCTGATTATACTTTTTGCTAAGGAGAGAACAACATCAACATAACCAAAGATAATCTCACAAGTGGAGTCTAGGGAGAGTGGTGTGTATATCCCCTACCAACATACCCAGTGTAATCTCACAAGTGGAGTCTAGAGAGAGTGGTATGTATGCAGGTCTTATCCCTACCTTGTGAAGGTAGATAGGTTGTTTTCACCATAGACCCTCGACTCAAGCAAACATTTTATTTGGAATTTATGGAGATAGAGTTGGAAAAACAAATTTGGAGCACGTTTTCAAATTTGGAATCCAACTCTAAGTTGGATTTGAACATTTTATAACAAAATACTAATTTTGAAATAATGTGATTTTTTTAAATTAAATGACCACCGTATGCGGTGTCTATATTATTAATATAATAATTTGTAAAATAAAATAAAGCAAAAGACAACAAAAGGAAGTAGAAAAGTGAACGGACAGATCTAGAAACTGCACTAAAACCCAACAATTACCCAAACAATCGATGAGCTTCCAGGTGGTATCAGTCGCACGTGAAATTCCGGCAACGCTTGATCCAGCCCATTCTGCAATTAGTCTAAGCTCAGGTAATACCGTTGTTGCTTTCTATTGATAGATCTTTCTTTTCCTCTCTTGCTTACCATTCTCTTATACTTTGTGAATGAGCTGCTTTTGTTTGTTTGTCATGAAATCAATATCGTATCCACTCTCAATTTCTTAGTCGATGATTGTTGTTGTTGAATACCCTATTTTCGATTTGAGTTCATCAGCATAAACTGACTAATCAGGCTTCTAAATCATCTACACCTCTAGATCCTGTTTGTTTATGTAAGCAGCATGTGAATCTTTGATTGATGCCAATTATATGTCCCTTAAAGCTCTCACCAGAGACTTGGTTAACAATCATAAGGAGTACGTCTCTAGATTCAAAATTGTAATGACCCTCCTGGTCATTATGGAAAATCTAGGATCGCCCTACCAAATAGAATCTTTCCAAGGGTAGAATGAGCTAATAAAAACTCAAAGGTTAGAGTCTAAGAATTGGAAAATTGGTTTGTTTGTGGATATTGTTTCGTTGAGTTAAGTCCGTTTGGGGGTAACGTAGGAAATTAGACCTCCGTTGGGAATTTCGAGGCCACGGGTGAGTCCGTACGGTGTTTTTACATTAATGTGCATGTTTTGTTTGTGTTGTGAGGCCTCGGATGAAGTATTGGTGGTAGAGTGAAAAATTGTGGAAATTAGCGAACTTACTGGCTCAGTGGTACCGCTGCAGTGGGGCAGCTGTAGCGGCGGGTGTCTCGTCGCCGCGGTCAATCGGGTTTTGGGTGTGTCCGCTATGGCGGACACTGGACCGCTGTAGCTATGGCGCTATAGCTGAACCATGACCGCCACAGCGGAGGAGAGTTTTGAGTTGGTCCGCTACAACGGGCACTTAACCGAGACCGGCTTGCGTCGACGGTTTGACCGCCGCAGCGGTCGACGGGGACAGAATCCCAGTTTTTAAACACTTAGTTTCGAATTCTTTATTCATAAAACTCCAAAACAGTTTCCAAGGAGCACCTAGGGCGAAATTCTAAGCTAGGGCAAGAATATTCTTGAGAGGTAAGTCTCAACCATTCCTTCCTTCATTACGCGTTTATCTCTAAGATTATCATCCTTCTAATGGGTCTACAATGGTGAATTGGGAATAGTAACCCTAGAACTTAATAGACTTTCAATAGTTGGTGGGTTATGATTGTTGTTGTGGGATTATCATCTAAAGGCTTAGGCTACCACTTTCTAATCACGAATTGAACCACTAGAGACGTGAACTAAGTGAATTGAGACTTAGGGTTTCATAAAAATGGTAGCTTGACCATAAAAATTGCTTGTAAGATATAACTTGGTTGAATAACCTTATAAATTGATAGTTGTGGTTGCTAAGGCCAATGTTAGGATGATTTACGCCTAGTAATCATTCACCCATTAGAAAGGGGTAAAGTGGAAGGGTGTGCATTGTATTGATATTGTTGACTAGAATGTTTGTGACTTATTTAGAATTTTAATTGCTAGACTTTGAGCGTTCCGAGGCTTTACGGAAGGGAAAGGCTATAGCGGAGTGATTCACATTGTTCCAGCTCTGCAATTAAGGTAGGTTACGGTCTACTTGAGTTAGACTTTGATTAGTTGAATGTATGCGTTGTGAAATTGATAGGAGAAAGCATGTCTAGTCTTCAGGCATAATGTGTGTGGTTGAATTCCTATATGCTATTGATTGGGTGATTATGTGGGCTTAGTGCCACTATTCGCTGTGTTGTGACCTACCATTTGATGATAATTGTGGCGAGAGGTTAATATGATCTTTTTGATGAAATTGAGATACAAATTGTTAATCGATTATTGAAAGTGATGTGACAAGAAATATATATATATGGAAAGGCTCATTTGACCGGGGTGAGGATGAGACCTAGACATGAAAAGGCACATTTGACCGGGGGTGAGGATGTGACCTAGATTATAGGCTCGTGGTCCGAGGTTTGTTTCGGAACGAATGGTACATGGACAGCATGGGTTCCCTGCAGGTCATGACTATTGGGCAATGACACCAATTAGCATGTATGTACACGAGTGATCGGTGACTTGATATGTTGTCGGGAGACTTATTTCCGTTGTTTGCTTCCGTTGACTTGATTTTTGATATCATTGGGTGACTTGATTGTTAATATCGTTGGTTGACTTGTTATTGGACTATTTGATTATGTATTGTTGACTGGTCTGTCTATTTTATTGATTTTATGACTCATGCATGATACTAATCTTAGTCGGCCTATGATATCTACCAATACATAGTGTTTGTACTGATACTACCTTACTGCATTCTTTTGAGTGCAGATTGTGATCCAGAGACTGCTACCCGACCTCATATTTAGCGTTGAGGCCATTTGCTGACAGATTGAGGGTGAGCTTTTATCCATGCTAGGCCGCCCGAAGATCTTCTTTTTCTAATGTCTATTTCCATTCCAGACATTGATGGTTATTTATTTCAGACAGTACACATTCCTTAGACATGTTTTGGATTAGAGTCCTTGTACGGTGGCTTTCGGATTTTGGGTTGTAATAGTTAGGACTTCCGCATTTACGTTATTATTTTATGGCATGACTATTTATTGATTTACCTTGTGTTTAACTATTATGAATTAGTTAAATAAAAATGGACTTGAATGAGTAGATGGTTAGGCGTATTGGCTCGCCCGCTAACAGATAGTGTGGGTGTCAGTCATGACGGGTTGGGTATAGTGTGGGTGTCAGTCATGGCGGGTTGGGTCGTGACAAAAATGGACTAAATATCACAAAGTTTACTCTCTCTAATAGTGGAGATTCTTCAAAATAATGTGTACATAGGTCTTCAATTCATACCACTCTCTGTATGCCACTTCTGAGTATGCAATCTTATCTGTTTCTCTAGTATTGATATTTCTTCAACACTTTGAGCCAAGCTAATACCACACATTTGAAGAAATGCCAATACCTGAGTCACAGTTATAGTCTTGCACTCCCTAGATGCCCCAACTCACTCTTTGCTGATCCTTAGGTTAGGTATCTGCTGTTTGTCCAAATTGAGAATTTTCCCCACTACGCTAGGCAATTCAAAAAAAGAATAAAACTTTGGAGTACCTGTAAAATCAAAAGTAATGTTAGTTAAAAAATCAGCCAAGGTGTTGCCTTTTCTGTACACATGTTGGATTACCATATTACAATTCTCTTTATTCCCTCAACATGTGACACAATACACCAAGGAGTCACCCATAACCCATAACCATTGAAATCCACCATGATTAACTATCACTAATCACTAGATTAGCACTAATTCTACCAAAAAAACTATCACTCAATTTAGAGTATTCATCTCAATTCAACATAATCTAAGTAAATGAAATGGCAAAGTCTAGTATTTATACTACTAGGCTAGAGAAGACTAAACTAGATTATTACTAAAATACCCTTAATGAAGTAAGGTCCTTGTTTGGTCTTCTTGGATGATGGCTTGTTTTCGAAAATTAGTCCTTTTGCATAAATAGCCACCTTCCGGCCTTTACCACCCAGCTTGCAATTGTAGCCACTTTAGGAGAGCTTTGGGCCTTAGGCTCTTGGTCTCTTGACTTCTTCCTCCATGCTATCTTCCATAGCTTGAAGGCCCTCCAATGACTCTCTTTAAGTGCTTCCATAGCCTCATTCTCTATGAACATGGCTTCTAAAGCTTGAAAGTCCTTGTCTCCGCTTCTAGTACAAGTCCTTGGATAAAATTGAGCACTTGAGCCATTCCGGATCGTATCAAGCAGGAACTACTAATGTGTGGCATGAAGACTAGACAAAGTTGGGAGCTCTATATCATGTGGTTCCATCTTATTTCTACATTAATGAAAATTTGGTGGATATTGTTGAATTTATAGTGTCACGACCCAACCCCGTAGGCCATGACTAGTGCCCGAGCTGGATACTCGTATACGTACCTGTTAAACATAATCAGACTGAGTCTCAACATAATATGGAAGCTTTCAACGACAAGACTTTATTTCAGAACGTCACTTTTATACATATAGGTAACCTGTCTCCCGAGGAGTCACAACCAATCAAAGATAACATAATACACGAGCCGACAAGGCTGCCATAACATATGGGAACATCCTGAATATATCTACGCAAGACGACAAGGCTGTCACTACATGCAACGTCCCAAAATATGCCATATTGACACAACTGAACAACATCTATATACAACCCACACATGTGTCTACAGACCTCTAAGAGTATCAACAATGACATATGAAGGGACAGGGCCCCGCTGTACCCCTGGATAAACATATATATATATATATCAAAAGGATCTGCACCAAAAGTCTAGACTCCGGAACAACGGAGCACTCCAAGACAGCTGAGTAGAAGTCCTAAGCTGAAGGATCACCAAAGCGAGTATCGCGCACTGCGGACATGAAACGCGGCCCGAAGAAAGGGGGTCGATGCGAGATATGTGCGAGTATATAAAGCATGAAATACAATAAGAAAGATCATAGCTGAAGTAGAGATTTCAGGAGACAAGTATGATAATCAGAAATCACTGTACATGTGTCTTATGAAATAAAATCATGCATAGCTATATCATATACCATATCCGGCCCATTATGGACTCGGTGAATCAGTCGTATACATGTATATCATGCCCGGCCCATCATGGGACTCGGTGCCATCATCATATCATCATATATATATACCGTACCCGGCCCTCTAGTGAGGGACTCGGTGAACAATGCAGTGAAACTGTGCACGAATACATACCCGGCCCGGGACTCGGTGAAAGATGTAATAACAGTATGCACGAGCAGAGTAGTGAGTAACCATATGCAACTAAATCATCATCTGAGACTCAATAGATAAGTAGACTAACACACACTCAAGTATCAAGGCGATAGTCATGTTAAGTATTCTTTGAATGTCACTATGGACTATATCAAATAGAGTTTCAGGAATCATAGACATGTATCAAGATAATGCGAAACAACTTATGGAAGTCAAGGACATTAGTCATTGTAGAGTCTTTAAGAATAGGAACCTTTGCGTACCAACTACTATCCAACGTATAGAAGACTCGAGGGGCAATAGCTCAATTACCTTAAAAGTTCTAACATCAAGAAGTGAATAAGAATCATGAATCACGCTCGGAACTTATGAATAGAATTACCCCAAAGCTCATATCATATGTTACTTATATCTAAGACATGCCAAAAGAAAGAAGGGATAGCTTTACATACCTTTAACGCTTATCCGTAACACAATACGTATACGCTGCCCGAAGCGTCTCAACCTATATTAAGACGTTAAGAACTATGGTTAAGCTACGAGAAGGTTCAAAACGTATTCCAACGTTAGTAGTCGTTTCTAGAAAATTAGACGATGTTTCCTTTATATTCAACCAATTACACAATAACCAAGTCAACGTCAACAACCACACGTTCAAGTACTATGTTGAGACTAATCAAGACAAGATTCGAGAACACTCCGAACAGCCCGCATGACATTTCAAATCAGCCCACATATTATAACATTCGATAATAACCTACATACGACTACGACATATCCAAGTTATTCGTAATGATCCATAGTCATATCATTTTCATCGAAACGACCTATTAACAGCCCAACCAATATAACAACACAATGTATAATCTCAACTATCCTTAATCTTCCAATTCGACAAGAATAACGACATGCCTGTAAAACAACCCCTAATTAACAACATAGAGGTGCCCGACAATCTTACGAACATCTACGAATACACCAAGCAAACCACATACGCTTCTTATACATTATTTTATACACTTCTTTCATCTAAATTAGTGAATTATACCAGCAACCATACGACAACAACATCATTCATTCATATGCAAGAAACTACATTAATATTACAATAAGTCCTTACAACAGCCCACAAAACAAATACAACTTCAACTTTAACCATTTAATTCCTTCATTCCCATCACATAATCCATGATAACAACAACCATAATACCAATTAAAATTAATTCACCATTCTAATCAAAACAGCCTCCTACACGGCCTATCAACATCTCAATCATTAACATACACAATTCTTTAGATTCAATTCATATCTACCAAATTATCCAAGTCCAAACCACCCCCTAAACATGTAAAAGAAGATTAAACCTTACCTTAACAACTTGGCTCCTCAATTTGCTGAAATTAGTGAATTTAATTACAATTGTCCTTGCTGCCTCCAAATGCTCAATTCACGTTACCATGACCTTCAATTGGTTGGAACACCATGGAAATTAATTTTGGCTATTAAGAATTATGAGTTCAATTTGCACAGCTATGGCCGTGAGCTTGGCAACCATGGTTGTTCATGCTTCCTTCTTCAATCCAAGGTGAATTTTAGCAATGTAATGGTATAAAAACAAGGCTGGCCATGAGCTTCAAGGGCTGCCATAGCCATGGCCGTGAGCTTTCTCTCTCTAGCTTAATTGTGAAGATGAGAGCTTCTCTCTCTATTATTCAACTTATGGAAGATGAATTATGAATGAGTCATCCATTTAGTTTATATATGCTGCCTATTTGGTTGACATGTGTCCAGCCCTTGACATGTGTCCAGCCCTTGACATGTGTCCCATTAACATCCATGAGCCAATCATATTCAGCCATGTCTTAGTGGGGCCCACTTAGTGGTCTAATTAGGCTAATTAATCATAATTAATCACTAATTCCCACTTAATAATCTAATCATGGTTGATTAATCCCTAATCTCCACTAATATTTCTACACCAATTAAAACTCATAAGCAATTCGTGCACTAATTAAAAATCGGGGATTAAAGTCCTTGTCTCGTATCCCAAAATAATCTTGTCCTTGGACTTATGTCGATTAGCTTACGAATAATTCATCGTACAAAAATACGGGATATAACATATAGAGGATGGGAAATGGAAGGACAATCTACTACAGCAATCATTCCCAAATAAGATTGTGGAAGGGTTATGGGTGACTCCTTGGTGTATTGTGTCACATGTTGAGGGAATAAAGAGAATTGTAATATGGTAATCCAACATGTGTACATAAAGGCAACACCTTGGCTGATTTTTTAACTAACATTACTTTTGATTTTGCAGGTACTCTAAAGTTTTATTCTTTTTCTGAATTGCCTAGCGTAGTGGGGAAAATTCTCAATTTGGACAAACAGTAGATACCTAACCTAAGGAGCAACAACGAGTTAGTTGGGGAATCTAGGGAGCAACGAGTGAGTTGGGGCATCTAAGGAGTGCAAGACTATAACTGTGACTCAGGTATTGGCATTTCTTCAAATGTGTGGTATTAGCTTGGCTCAATGTGTTGAAGAAATATCAATACTAGAGAAACAAATAAGATTGCAAACTCAGAAGTGGCATACAGAGAGTGGTATGAATTGAAGACCTATGTACACATTATTTTAAAGAATCTCCACTGTTAGAGAGAGAGAGTAAACTTTGTGATATTTAGTCCATTTTGTCACGATCCAACCCGCCATGACTGACACCCACACTATCTCCTAGTGGGCGAACCAATATGCCTAACCATCTACTCATTCCAATCCATTTTTATTTAACCAATTCATAACAGTTAAACACAAGATAAATCAATAAATAGTCATGCCATAAAATAATAACGTAAATGCGGAAGTCCTAACTATTACAACCCCAAAATCCGAAAGTCACCGTACAAGGACTCTAATCCAAAACATGTCTAAGGAATGTATCTTGTCATGCGAAATAAATAACCGTCAATGTACCGGAATGGAAATAGACATTAGAAAAAGAAAGATCTTCGGGCGGCCTAGCATGGATAAAAGCTCACCCTCGATACGTCGGCAAATGGCCTCGACGCTAAATATGAGGTCGGGTAGCGATCTACGGATCACGAATCTGCGCTCAAAAGAATGCGGCAGGTAGTATCAGTACAAACATTATGTATTGGTAGATATCATAGGCCGACTAAGATTAGTATCATGCATGAGTCATAAAATCAATAAAATAGACAGACCAGTCAACAACACATAATCAAATAGCCCAATAACAAGTCAACCAACGATATTAACAATCAAGTCACCCAATGATATCAAAAATCAAGTCAACGGAAGCAAACAACGGAAATAAGTCTCCCGACAACGTATCAAGTCACCGATCACTCGTGTACATACATGCTAATTGGTGTCATTGCCCAATAGTCATGACCTGCAGGGAACCCATGGTGTCCATGTACCACTTGTTCCGAAACAAACCTCGGACCACGAGCCTATAATCTAGGTCACATCCTCACCCCCGATCAAATGTGCCTTTTCATGTCTAGGTCTCATCCTCACCCCCGGTCAAATGAGCCTTTCCATATATATATTTCTTGTCACATCACTTTCAATAATCGATTAACAATTTGTATCTCAATTTCATCAAAAAGATCATATTAACTTCTCGCCACAATTATCATCAAACAGTAGGTCACAACACAGCAAATAGTGGCACTAAGCCCACATAATCACCCAATCAATAGCATATAGGAATTCAACTACACACGTTATACCTGAAGACTAGACATGCTTTTTCCTATCAATTTCACAATGCATACATTCAATTAATCAAAGTCTAACTCAAGTAGACCGTAAGCTACCTCAACTGCAGAGCTGGAACAATGTGAATCACTCCGCTATACCCTTTCCCTTCCGTAAAGCCTTGGAGTGCTCAAAGTCTAGCAATTAAGATGCTAAAAAAGTCACAAACATTCTAGTCAACAATATCAATACAACGCACACCCTTCCACCTTATCCCTTTCTAATGGGTGAATGATTACTAGAATGTTTGTGACTCAAACTCTGCCTGAAGGGAGAGTTTTGGCAAAACTCTCCCTTGCGAATCCACACTCTACCTTGCGAATTTTTTTAAAATTTTTGACTGAGCAGGGGTTCGAAACCGGAACTAAGGAATTTTAGCAAAGAGAAAAAATTAAAGACACCAATTTGAGGGGCAAAAATTAAAGACCAACCCCCAATAAGGACAATCGTGCAAATTGCCCTTTGTTGATTAGGTGGAAGTAAAGGTTTGTAGCTATCAATATTCTTTTCAATTATTGGCTCTAATATACTTATTGGGCTAAATCAGCCATATGAATATGTATGCTTTGTGCAAGTACACAATTTCTCCAAAAGTCCTAATAATCTTTAAGAGTATTACTAAACTTATATGTATCTTCTAGTAAGGGTTTTTAACGTATAACATGGACCACATAACATGGTTTAGGGAGACAAAAAGTATCATGTATCCCCCAAATCAGATGATACTACATAAACAATTTGGATTGTGCTGATTCACGCATCTCTTACTATGAATAGAACAAAATATTTAATATATTTTAATCAATAATAAGTAGTACACCGTTTACAAGGGAATATTGAACTTAATAGTTACTTTATTGCTTCCTCTGTCGTAGTTAATTGGGCACAAAATTTAAAAATATAGGAAAGAATATTCATTATTTGGTCTTAAATTAAAGGTATGTACATACCAAAAAATATCTTTTGAACCTTGTGATTTTAAACATATCATGTCATTAATTTTCTATAGGAGATCGTGTCATTAAAGGCAAAATGAGAATGTCACTAAATATATAAAATGACATTTTCTTTTTAACAGAAGAAAAATGAAAGTAAGACATATAAAATTGAAATAAAAAAAATATATTATACTTTTCAAATCAAATAATTGTCAAATATAGAGCTTAATTTGATGATGCTTCGTAATGACTTGTTTGAATCTAATAGCTTCCTTTTATACTACTAGTACTATTACTAGTATAAATAGACACCATTTTTGTGGGAAGATTTAGCAAACAAATAATATAGAGAATATCAATTATGAGAAACTATAAGATACATCAATCTTTGTCATGTTTCTAACAAAACCGACCTTAGCTCAGTTGGTAGAGCGGAAGACTGTAGTGGTACTGCTGAAATCTTTAGGTCGCTGGTTCGAATCCGGCAGGTCGGATTTCCTTTTTCATATTAACGTATTTTTATCATCAGAGGAACTTCTTATTGCCTATTATCATGTAGTTTTTGCAAAAGGTCTATGTTTTCTTTTCATTATTTGGTGGAATGGTACAATGCGTGCGAGTGATTTGATGTGTGACTCAGTATTTTACTATGTTCTAAAACATCAATTTGTAATTATCTTTTAGAAAAAACATCAATCCGCTTGTTTCCTATACTTCGATTATCGTATTAGTTGATGTAGTTACTGTTTCCTTTCTACATAATGCTTTGTTATGCTTTCTTTTATATTTTGTGATGACTTCTGTTAATTCTTGTCTGACCTTATTTGAAATATCTTTTCTTGAATCGAGGCTATCAAACAACCTCTCTACAAAGTAGAGCGAGGTATCTTACTGTTTCTAAGCCAGGGCCCCACTTTGTGGGAAGGGTATGTTGTTGTTGTTATCAATTTGCTTGTTTCCACATGTATGATAATTTGGAAGATTGGCAGGTGTTAAATAACCTGCTCTTATTGGCTGCCATGCCAAAATACTGCTCCTATTTACTTCCAGTATGCTGTTTTGCAGTGTCATCAAAGGCGAAAAATGCTCAGTAAGTCCATTGAAGCTTTAAGTGCTAATAAAACGTGAGCTTTAATGAAGAGGCTAAATTGTAGGAAAAGATAAACACACACAAATAACCGGAAGATCATGGAAATCAAACATAAAAATTATTTACATTGACATTAAAACCAACAGGAGGGAACTTTCTTTTAGAATCCCCCCACAATGAATAGTCTTTAACTATGAAGTTTAACTTGATTTTAAACAGTACAAATAACATCATTTACAGATACAGACAGGAAATGGAGATGAAGGAGATATTATTATGGATCAACAGGGCCTGCCATTGCCTCATCATCTGAGTATTCAGCTTCACTTAACTCCTCATCACTTGACTTCTCCTCAGGGACAGCTCCAACGTCTTCCGGCTTGGCATATTTTTGACAATATTCTGGATAAAAAGCATGTATATGTTAGATTAGTAATAACTTATATCCACTGACAGTGTATAATGCAATTTAACCTGCTTAGACCAGGAGACAATGACAGCACAAATCTAATTACTCTGCTCCCTCGATTTTCATACTACTATTTTACGAAAAAGGTTTAACCAAATCCTGTAACATGCTCAACAACACTATCACACTGATCTCATAGATTCTGTAATAGATTAAATCAGTATCACATATCTTCCTATCCACAGCACAAGTTTTTCAGGAAAAAATAGGGCAACACCTTTAGCAACAAAAAGGTAGAAGTGCTTAGTTAACGCTTAAAAAGTTGCTACTCCCGTGGCCTACACTTCTGAAAGTAGAAAAAAAAAATGGTATTCTGTTATATGTAGATACATAGGTTCCAACTTGGATATACTGAGACAAGGAATAATGTATCATGAAGATACCCAAAACACAAAGGAGATGGCAAACACACTAGAAGCATCTGCGCTTCAGATCTTATCCCAACTAAACCACGAAGGGGAGGTTAACGTGAATTAACTTCCTAGGTCAGACTAACTAGGTTCACCAACCACCATCAGTGTGTATTGATTTTGGTCACCACATGCACCATTTGGCATCCAGGATTTTAGAGTTGCACACTATGTTATTCATACTATCACTGTCTACATTTTTTCATCTTAAAAAATATTGTATTTTCTACCCCTGCCAAATTTGTTAGCAAAATACCTACCTGATAGCAAATTTCCAAGCATACTGTCCACTTAATAAAGGTGAAAGAAAGAGAAATGCAGATTCTTAAGAAAGATTTTAGCTCAAAAGAACAAAATCGGTCTGCTCCAAAATAAGCATGTTAACTCTCCAAGAGTTTCTCAAGCAAACCATTGTCCGGTGAGTGTCCCTGCTAAGTAGGGTAGGTGAAGAGCAACATCTTTAAAGGGTATAGGAGAAAACAGTTAGCGATACCAGATTTGAACATAACCTGATTTTCTCCGCGATTCCATTGGCTAGCATTATTTCTCTACTTCCCCAAGGTCCTAAACTGCTGGTCCCATATAGAATGGAGTAAAGAATCTAAATACTATTTGTGTTTCAGCTTAAACCTAGGCCCTGATAATGATAGCATTGGGAGGTTTAATGATTAAAGAGGTCACAGATGGGTGAGCCTCCGTTCATATGTTTCCTTTTACCAGAAAGAAAGTAAAGGCAGGTCTGATTAAGCCGACAGCAGCTGGAGGTTCCCTTTATAAAAAATTATTTTGTAGGACTCTTTGGTTATGTAAACAAAGACCAGCTTAGAAGTGATCTAAAATAGATTGGAGATGGTCAGACTCCACTAGCTAGTTTAGAATGCTAGAAATAAGATAACTGAGTTTCTTCAACAACATATCCAGTGTGGTACCACTAGTGGGTCTGGGGAGGGTGAAGTCTGCGCAGACCTTAACCCACCTTTGCAGGATAGAGAGGCTGTTTCTGATAGACCCTCGGCTCAAGAAAAGCATTTTCAAAACAGCTTTGAAAAATACAAGAGTAAAAAGCTATGATGAAAATACTGAAGAAAAGAAAACTATTGACAGGAAAATAGTAAAGATAACCAAAGTAAAAGGAACAACAGTAGTAACAAAATTGAGGAATAAGATGACAAAAACAAAATAATAGTGATACTGATAAGGGGAAGAGGGAGCAGATAAAGTGATCTAAACTAGAACCTAGCTCTCCCACAGGAAAGAGAGAAGACGCTCGACTACCTAATAACTTTCTACCCTAAATCCTCAACCTCCATGCTTTCCTATCTAGGGTCTTGTGCTCGGTGAGCTGAAGATGTGTCATGTATTGCTTATAAACTTATGTTACCGGCTCACCGTCTAGTGGATGTATACTGGAAAGTTCTCTACATCATTTGTCTGCCAATCTGGAAGATGCTGCATGGGGACCGCCTAACAGGTCTTGTAGATAAAATGTACATCTTCATTGAGGCAGACTAAGAAAGCATACAATGCACAAGACCAAGCAAATGAGAAGGCTGATCTACAGCAGTGTCCCGATAAAAGGTTAGCCTTGCTTTAGGCAGCAAGTGCCAAGTGGGTGCAATTATTGCTAGTTTAGGTCATATGTTATTATCTGTTACCTAGTTCTTAGGCTAAGGATCTCATTCGGCTTCTGGTTCTTTGACTTCCCTTCCTTCCCAATGCAGAATCTTGTGTTAAATTGGTTTTAAGGCAATTGAGCTAAACCTCGGTTTGAACGTGATCACTTCTATAGCATCCAAACTTAACTTCCTGATATCACAAACGTGCGAATGAAAAGAATTGGAAGTCTATAACTTCAATGTGTTTCATTAAATCTCACCCGAACTTAGTCTAACCATGAAATGTTCAAGAGAAGCTAACTTCAGAAAACACTAGCTATAATAGAATGTTAACATATATTAACGTGCAATCAGTTCCCTAGAAACCAAACCAAAATTATGAGATTTTAATTCTGAGTCTACCCTACTCAAAGATTCAATGAAAACCATAGTTTGTTTCGTCCACTTGAAGCTACCACTTTTGTAACATATAAGCATCTGATAAGATTCATTATACCCAGAGGCCAATCCAGGATTTCTAGAACATGGGTGCACTACCAAAAAAGAAAAAAGTGCATTAAGTGGGATTGATCCTTGTTCCTCTTGGTAAATAACTAAGTTTTTAACCAAGTGCACCATTAAGCCTTTTTGTAGGATGCATGCCGTCGGGTAATAATAAACCAATTCTAGAAAATATGTACATAAAATATCTAGTTTTGCAGGAAGACCATGGGTTCACGTGCCCCAAAATTCATACATAAATTCGCCCCTGATTATACCTTTAACTCTTAGTTCATACGCAGTTCGGTCTCGCATCATCAAGGCAGCTGCTTCCCCATTCAACGGGTCTGATGGGTTTGGATACAAGAGAAGTTGTGGAAGAAACACTTCAAATATGTTCGTCAAATCTGTGGAGATTGTCCCAATACCAGATATAATTACTGAAAAATAAATCAACAGGAAAGCCATAGAAATTTCAAGAATTGCTTAAATCCTATTACCAAACATGGGACTCCAAGTCTGATTGATAACGTCTAAACAAACTGAACCTGACCTGAAAAATGATAATCCGGGAAATTTCAGACTTCGACTAAACGAAATGAGAATGATGAAATTATCTACAGAAGTTAAGCATTTTAAAACTCACATCTCATCAACATTTGGATGGTACATTTTATTAATAAAGCCAATCGATGGAGATTTATACGGGTAAGCATCTGGAAGTTCCACCTTTATTTTCCAAACTCCACCATGATAAGGACCTGCAAAAAACAAGGCTAACTAAAACCACAAACTGAAGAAAACAACAGCACATCCCAAAGGTGGATGCAATGTATAATCAATGGGTTCAACTGAACCTAGCATATTTACATGGATTACAAATATATGTGAAAAATCACTAAGTTTTCAACAAACATTAAAATCGAAAACCATAAGTGCGAAAAAACATAAGGTTGAAACCATCAAGTTTAAATCATAAATCCGCCTCTTTTACCAAACACATCAACTGCTTATCAGTTTCAACACTTGTATCCCAAACATGTAACTGTTTACTTACACATTTAATTTGACCACTTAAAAGTGCTTATAAGCACGTAATGCTTATCAGCCACTTACAATCAGCTAATCCAAACGGGCTATAAATATAACTCCTTTATCCATTCAACATAAGGACCCCTAAAAAGAATTCCAGAATAGACCAAGAAGCACAATTAGATTCATAACCACACAGTACAACTATAAATTAACAAAGCCAAATAATACTACTTCTTAATTCAGCCTCACCCAAGTTAATTTCCAATTTTTTTTTTCTAACTTCCTCTTGAAAAATGCCAGTCAAAAACCAAGATAGACACAAAAAGAATATACCTTTAAAGATAAGAAGAAGAAAAATCACAAGAAATATTAATATCTCAACAAAGACACTCTCAAGTAAATGTCTTAAAGAGCTAAAAAATTTAGTACTGGAAGAGGTCGTTTGATTCGCGGACAAAGTTATCCCGGAATTATAATCCATGGACTAATTTATCCCACGTGGAGGTGGGATAAAGTAACACCAAGTTTGAGGTATAAATTATATCTTCAACCAAACACAGTATAAATTTAATCCCAAACTTAATCCTAAATATCCCACCTTATCCATATAGGCTAAAAATAATGGAAAATAAGATAATAATGGTAGAGCAAATTTACTTTCAGGAGGTCCATGAAAATGCACATAAAACTCTTGCATCCCATCATTAATCATTTCCACCTTGTAATCACTCATCATCCTAATTCAACAAAACAAAACTGAAATAGATTAAACAAAAATAATAGCTCAAATATATAAATTTAAATGAAAACAAATAAATTGTTAAGAGAATTCACAGTTTCATCAAGTCCATCTCTCTCCTTTTGCTAGGGGAAGACATGATTTTTTTCTCTTTTTGGTGATTTTTGTAGAGAGAAAAAGAAAAAATATCAGCTAGTTGTACAAGTCGGAGAAGTAATAAAATGAATATAGTTCAGACATGGAGGAGGAGAAGAAGGGATAATATTTGTAATTTTTGGCATATTAAAAAGATTATGTTATATGTTGCATTATAAAATTTAGGTGGCTGCCATTTTCAAGATTCTCATCTTTCTGCTTTTGTCACAACCCCCTTCGTATTTCTTTCCACTTTTTAATCCATGACCTAATTCTAGTACTCCGTCCGTCTCAAAATATTTATCTGGTTTTGATTTAGCACAAAGTTTAAGAAAATAAATAATTTTTTTAAATTTTACGGTCTTAAATTAAAATGCTTAATTTATACTAAAATATCTTTTAATCTTGTGATTTTAAATATAACATGTGAAAAAATTGGAATTAACGAGTTGTCAAAAAGGAAAAAAACAGTCCTTTTAAACAGACTAAAAGGGAAAGTAAGACAAACATTTTGAAACGGAGGAAATAACATCTTTGTTACTTCTTTTATTTATCTTACTTTTCTTTTTAGTTTGTCTTAAATGATTATCTCTTTCCTGATTTGATAACTTTTTAAAGTTCAGCATCTCACATGATATATTTAACACCGCAAATTTAAAGAACATTTTAATATATTATACATATCTTTAATTTAAAATCACAAGATTCTAAAAAAAAAATTACTTTCTTAAACTCTGTGTAAAGACAAACAAATTCAAATTAAAAATATTTGCTATGTTTTATTTAAGTGTATTAATCTAATTATGTATGTAGTTTAATAAAAAAAATTGAACTTTGTGATTTAAAATAAAAAATATAGATAATGTATTAAAATATTTTAAATCTTAGTGATCTTAAATAAATTAAAGTAAAATATTAAAAAGTTACTAAATATAGAAAGAAATATTTTCTTATAACATTCTTAAAAAATAAGATAATTAGACTGAAACAGAGGAGTACTATTGTTTACATAGGGCTATATGAAATGGGCTTACATCAATGCTAGTCGTGCCAAATAAAAAGTTTGGCAATAATTTCTTTGCGACCAACTTCTTTATCATAAAATTAGAAGTTTGTCCATTTTTATTTTTTTGAAGGTTATGTTTAGCATTAATCAATTCAAGGAGTCCAGTTTATTCTCTTGTCTTTTCAATTGAAAAATGTGAATCTTTAATTTTGCGTTCAATCAAGAGAGTGATTGAAGGTGATTTATATACATTTGATTTGATAATAATGCCTTCTTTGCATCATATCATAGTATAAACTAGGTCGTTCGTTTGTCTTCAATTGTTGAAAACAATATTAATCTAGGAGTAGGAAAAAAGAAAGAAAACATAAGAAAAGACTTCAACCTTTTCTGAAAATTAATTTGGAAATTGAAGGAACATATGCAGAAATAATTGGTCAAAATTATATTTGTGATATCAATAGATTTTGTTTTTGGTTTCTCCCTCAATGTTCGGTATCGATATTAGGCAGGGCCCTTACTAACCGGATCGCGCCGCGTAAAGCTCATTCAAGAAAGAACCATTTCTTAACAAGATTTTTTCTTACTCAGAGCTCAAAGCCGAGACATCTAATTAATAATGAAAGAATTTTATAATTTTCACCGCATCATTTGTTGATATATCAATAGATTTCTAAAGAAAGACAATTCTTGGAAGCAAGGTTAACATCCTTTTTGTTTTTTATATTGCTGAGATTCCTTCATTAATTAGGAAACTTGTATGTGGCAGCTATTAGGTTGGGTGGGCAAGCACATTATAAGGCAGCCCTCTGTATGTAAGGAAATGGATAAACATTTACCCCATGCCATGTTTACATTAAATCATAGTAATTTATTATAGTTAATTTATAAATTAAAGTAAAATGAAATATTAATTTTGTGGTTTAGTGATAAAAAGGTAAGTGTATATGAATATATACATAAGTGTATATGAATATATATACATCATAAAATTATTGAATTAGTGTAAACACAAAAACAATAGAAGTATACCCTTTATAATTGTTGGTTGCGATTGCAATCAAATAGGAAAAAAAGTGAGAAACGAAACAACTCACACGGTCTCTCAAATTTTTTCTTTATTGAGTTTCACGTCTCGGTGTGATTATTTTTTATTTTTATTTTTATTTTTATTTTTTATTTGTTTGTCCAGATACGTGTAATTCTATATTATCTCCATCATGTTGGACACGGAAAGTCCCTGCTTGGATGTATACAAATAGCATTTTATAGTGTTTAAAAATATTGAAGTACAAAATTTACAATACTGGTTTGCCTATAGATATTTACAAAATTGAGCTTCAATATTTGTAATACGAGAAAAATATTGAACATCAGAACCATGTTTGAACACTAATTTAAGCAAAATAATAGTGTTCACTTACAGATTTTCAACTATTTTTTCCGTGAAATTTATAAATTCAAATCTCGAATATATTCTTTCAACTTCTGAACTTTTCTTCATAATTATGTATCCTTGTAAATACATCTTTCATTGAATAATAAGAGTGGTGACGATCGTGGTTTTCTTCCCTTGAGGATTTGCACGTTAAAATTATTTAATTATTTTTCCTTTTTGTCATTATTGCTCGAATTCTCGTTGTCTCATAACACAAACATCCAACTAGGTATATTAATGTTTTCCGGTAAAATCGTTAGCTACCAAAAGCCGAAGTTAGAGATTTGTTTTTACGGGTTTAAAGACAAGTAGGTCGTATTCAATCTGGAGACTCTCTCGAATGAGCTCCGGGTTTGGTTGTTTTTCTTATGAGGGATGCAAGCAATAATACTTATCTAAGTTAATAATGTAAATGGAAAGTAAATAAATCACAATAATGATCAGATCTCCGAGAGCGAGTATATTTCTTAGCCCAAAGATGATAATACAAGAAGTGAGGACTTGGATACAAAAGTGATTTTCTTTTCTTCTTTCCTTAGCTTCGTTTATGTAGCCAAACCCTTGGTATGCTACTGCCCTAGGTGACGTCAGTTGAGTGATGCTGCTTGGACTCTATGCATAGTGGGCACTCTGCTCGATGACAACTGATGTGATGGGAGTTGTTGGGAGTGGGAGGCAGCTGTATAGATCCGTTTGAGACTCTTGCGACTGCGAAAACTTCTTGTCTACGCTTTGATTCCTTCGAACCTGCTTACTCCTAATGTTCCGAGACCCGGCGTCCTCGGATCTCGCGCTCCTCGGTATGAGAATACCCTTGGATGTTTATTCCTGTATATAGATGGTCCCCCACTTTTCGGAAGCTTTGTGCTAAAGGATCCGGGAAGTGGAATAATCCACACTTTTCCCAAAAAATGACCCTTTGTGCGAAACGAAGCGTCATGACTGGACACCATACGACGTTTTGGGCGGTTGCTTACGCATATGGTCAATTTTTCCTCAAACGACGGCTACGCTTTAAAGGCATCGATTGACATCTCTCTGACAGGTTGCGTCGCTCCGACTTCCAAGGGGAATGATTACTGCGCGGCTATATATATATATATATATATATATATATATATATATATATATATATATATATATATATATACATCTCGATTG
This sequence comes from Lycium ferocissimum, assembly GCF_029784015.1. Taxonomy (NCBI): domain Eukaryota; kingdom Viridiplantae; phylum Streptophyta; class Magnoliopsida; order Solanales; family Solanaceae; genus Lycium; species Lycium ferocissimum. Next base: position 55,340,347 of record NC_081345.1, on the reverse strand, counting down.
TCCTCCGTCACTCATTTCAACTTATTCACTCCATTTGTATTAACCGTACTTTTCCCTACCTTGCAACCAATGTCTTCTTCTTCGACTTCCGCCTTTTCTGGTGGCATTATATTGGCCAACATAGCGGCTGAGTTAAGCTTATCTCGTCGTCGGCCGTCCACGAGTGTCTCGTAGGTCATCTATTTAGGATCTACAGCCTCTGACATTATTCCTCAGAATTTCGTCTTTGAAAGAGACTTCCGTGCCAACAGCCGTCTTGACTCAGTAGAAGATATACTCTCCTTGGTGGATGAGGCCGCCATTCCCCAAGTCCGTCGAGACTGTGGTTGGGGCTTGGATATTGACGTTCGTCCCCCTCCTTTGAATACCAGCATTACTCAATATGTCCCGGGGATGTCGTTAGTATATACTTACCTCTCGGCTTCGGGTTGCCGATTCATCGAGTCCTCGAGGCTATTTGCTGTTGTCGCTGTAAATGGGCCTGCACGCCATTTTTGAGAATATTGATGAATGCTCCGGCCTTCGTGCCGTACTATTTTGATTTTTTTTTTTTTACGTTCTTGTGGATATTCCTGGTTTTCATACCAACCCGTTTGTGTTAGCTTAGTGACTTTTGCCCATGTTTTTGCTGGAGCCTTTTGGTTCCAGTAGCAAGATGTTCTTGGGGTTATATCCCCACATGTTATATGGTACCGTATGTTTAAGCATTTTGGGGAACGATGATTTACATTTCTCGCTCTTCTTTTACACTTTGACGTGCGCTTTATTTGTTTGCAACGATTATAGCCACTTAATGGCTTGTTGGCTTTGTTAGCACTTACCCGTCGAGGCGTAACCGCTAAGCGCGTCTACCGGTAACGGGTGCACGCCGTTATGGTACTTTTAGCGTTTTGGTGTTTGAGGTCATCTTGCCTTATCCCAACCCGGGAATGTCACTTCCGGGAATGCTAGCCGCGACATCAGGATCGCATAATGTTCAGTTTCGAAACAAAGCATGGTACTTTGTTTGAGGTGCTGATGGGGAAGACGTCTCAACCCCATGTAAAGGCACAAATTTGGGTTCCAGGAACGCACACACGCTGAGGCCCTTCCGGCAGTGTCGTGTTGTTTGCAGCAGTTTTACGAGGCAATGTAGCTCCCGAGTTCGGTTTTGCTCCAAATGTTTTTACAATGTGTTGGACATATTTGCCTAGGTTATTGGTCAAGCTCTTGTTTTATTTCATTCTTTCAGGTTTGCAGGGGGCGACTCTCCTTGTAAGTACATGATCCTTCCCGTTATTACTTTACAAAATTTTAATAAAAGAAAGTGACCGAGCAAGTTCAGCGATTACCAACAGTCCCAGTCTATGAGCAATCATCTCGATGTATTGAAGGATCTGGCCATAGGGGCTTGAGTTGCTAATTTTTGAAAAATTGTTTTCAAGGGTTGCCTCATTAAAAACCTTGTTGGGAAAACCCGATCGAGGCAAAACCTCGGCCAAGAAAAGAGTGCAACGCGTGCCCTTTTGCTTTCGAAACATAGTTCCCCCATTTTGCAGACAGTCCCTGCCAAGACAAAAGGTGAAACACGTAATCAAAAGGCTACTTAGGAAGGAGCAAAACGTACCTGATTCTCCCTGTTCTTAGAGGTAGAATCTTTTCAGGTGGCTAACGTTCCAGTTGTTGCTTAATTCTTTCCCGGATTCATCTTCGAGCCGATATGCTTCTTGCCCGCGATGTTGATAATCCGATACGATTCTTCCCAGTTGGCTTGCAATTTCCAGCACCCGAATCTTTCATCAAGAGGGTGACCTTTCTGAGGACGTAGTCCCCAATTTTGAAATGCCTCAAGTGTGTCTTCTTGTTGAAATATCTTTCCACTTTTTGCTTCTGAGCTGCTAGCCGTATGAAGGCCAACTCCCTGTGTTCTTCCAGCAGCTCTAGCCCTGTTGAAATTATTTCTTTATTGGACTCTTCGGTAGCCTGTGATTATCGAAAGCTAGGCTCACCCACTTCTACTAGTATAAGGACTTTGGCTCCATAGACTAGCGAAAAAGGTGTTTCTCTAGTGCTTGTTTTAGCCGTGGTTCGATATGCCCACAATACTCAAGGCATTTCTTCCGCCCATTTACCCTTTGATTTTTCCAACCTTTTCTTGAGGTTCTGCACGATAATTTTGTTGGTTGATTCCGCCTGTCCGTCTGTGCACGGGTGATACGGTGATGAAGTGATTCTTTTGATATTTAACCCTTTGAGAAACTCTGTGACCTTTTCTCCCACAAATTGTCGGCCGTTGTCATAAGCGATCTCCTTTGGTATTCCGAACCTACATATGATGTGGTCTTATATGAAGTCGACAACCTGCCTCTCGTGAATCTTCTTGTAAGCCTTAACCTCAACCCACTTCGAGAAGTAATCAGTGAGGACCAACAGAAACCTTGATCTCCGATGGCTCCCGGTAATGGTCCCACGATATCCATCCCCCATTTTATGAATGGCCAGGGGGCTAATACCGAATGGAGCGGTTCAGTCGGTTGATGTATTATTGCGAATGTTGTTGACATTTTTCTCATTTTCGGACGTAGGCCTTCACATCTTCTTCCATCCGGTTCCAATAATACCTCACCCTTATTATCTTTCTCACCAGCGACTGTGCTCCCGCATGATTTTCGCAATTCCCTTTATGTATTTCCTGTATCACGTACTCAGCTTCCACCGGTCCTAGACATTTGGCCAGGGGTCCTAGGTAGTATCTTCAGTACAGCTCTCCCTCGTGCATGCAATACCTAGCTGCCTTCGTCCTCAACGCCCGAGCTTCTTTAGAAGCTTCTGGAAGAGTCCCCACATGCAAATAGTTGATGATATCATTTCGTCAGTCCTAAATTGGGCTTATGGAACTTACTTCGTGCATGCCCGAATTCAAAACGGAATTCAGGAGGTGGACTATAGCATCCGCTCCTCCCTGGGTGGGTCCGGTCGAAGAGCCCAAATTGGCCAAAGCATCAGCTTCATAAATCATTTCCCGTGGGATCTGCATCACTTTCCATTTTCGAGAACAGGTTAGCAGGGAGATGGTTTTGCTCAAGTATGTCTACATCCTGCTGTCTTTGGCTTCGTATTTCCCTAGTATTTGATTGATAACCAGTTGCGAATCGTTTTTGAGCTCAATATCTTTGGCTTCGAGCTTCTTAGCTAATTCCAAACCTGCAATTGCGGCCTTATACTCAGCCTCATTCTTAGTTAAAGAAACACACTAGATAGCCTGCCTAATCGTGGCCCCTGAGGGCTTGATGAGGACGATCCCTAGCCCCGTGCCTTTCATACCAAAGGGCCCAATCCGTGTATAACATCCATTCTCGGAAGGCAGCTTCGGTTTCCCAGACTACCTTTGAGTAAGTGAGCGGCATTATATCCGGACTATAATTAGCTATGAAGTTGGTCGATGCCTGTGACTTGATGGCGGTTCGGGGACAATAGGTGATATCATACCCGCACAACTCGATTTACTAACTTGCTAATCGACCTGACAGTTTGAGCTTATGCAAAGATGTTCCGCATGGGGAAAGCAAAGACTACTCATAGAGGATGACATTGAAAGTAGGGCCTCAGCTTTTGAGGACCTATTACCAAGGCTAAAGCCAACTTCTCCAGGTGAGGGTAGCGGGCTTCAACCACAGTCATGGCTTTGATAATGTAATAGACAGGAGATTGCGTACCTTTTTTCTCTCGAGAAAGCACATCACTTACAACAGTTTCGGATACAACAAGGTAGATCAGCAGCGGCTCCTCTTTTTCTGGTTTTACGAGCAAAGGAGGGTTAGACAAATACCTTTTGAGGTCTCTTAAGGCCTGTTGACACTCTGGGGTCCATTGGAAATCTTTCTTCTTTTTAAGCAAGCCGAAGAATTTTGGGCATCGGTCGGACGATCGAGATATGAATCGTCCCAACGCTGTTATCCTTCCGGTCAGTTGCTGCACTTCCCGCGCGCAGCTGAGCACCTTAGGAATCTGGTCTATGGCTTGAATGTGATCCGGATTGGCCTCAATCCCCCTGCTAGACACTATGAATCCCATGAATTCTCCTGAGCTTACTCCAAAAATGCTCCCCTTGGGGTTTAATTTGAAATTATTCTTTCGGAGAATCTCGAACACTGCCTGTAAATTCTTCACATATTCCTCTGTTCCCAGGGACTTAACGATTATATCATCCAAATATATTTCCACGTTTCGACCCAACTGATGGCAAAACATCCATTGGGCCAATCGATGAAAAGTAGTCCTAGCGTTTTTCAAGCCGAATGGCATGACTTCGTAACAATAAGTCCCATGCTCAGCTATAAATGAAGTTTTCTCCTGATCCGCGGGGTCAAGTCGTGTTTGACCAAACTCGGAGAATAAATCCAGGAAGCTGAGTAGCTCGTGCCCGGCCACTGCATTAACCACTTGATCCAGACAGGGCATGGGGTGCGAGCTCCTCAGGAAAGCTCTACTCAAATCTTTTAAATCTAAAAATATTTGAAAAGTGTCAGGTTTTTTAGGAGTACCACTACGTTTGCCAGCCAATCTGGGTATCTTACTTCCCGGACTGCCCTCTACTAGATGAGTCACGCCACTTCCTCTTTGATAAATTGGCTACGCTCTGCCGACACTGGGTGTCATTTCTGCTTAACCGGTAATCAATCTGGAGTCATGTCCATTTTGTGTAGGGCCGCCTCCGAGGGTACACCTGTGATACCCAATACTGACCAAGTGAAGCTACTAACATTGTTATTTAGGAACATAATTATGTTCTTCTTGAACTCGGGGTTTAGACCCGAGCCCAGGTATACATGTTATCTGAGCCCGCTTGGTCGGCAAAAAGCGAGTTCAAGGTCTTCGGGCGTGAACCTTCCCGTGTCCGATTCCTCGGGTGCGACGAATCTCGTGGTACCTTATTTACACGGACCTCCGAACGAAAGGTCATTGTCGACCCACACCGCGGCTCGACTCGCGGATTATCCTCGGGATTGAGCTTCTATGATTGCTAGCTATCGCTCGCGATCGAGGCGCCCTGTCCATCAACTAAGACGATCTCTGCTGGGCCACTCTCGACATCCGCCTTCACTAGGGCCACTCCTGAGGGTGTCAGGAACTTCATCACCTGATGATGAGTTGATGGGACAGCCTTCATGACATGTAATCATGGTCTGCCAATCACTATGTTGTACTAAATTCCCCCTTCGAGAATGTCAAACAATGATTTTATTGACACTTCCTGAACGTGCATTTCCAGCTCAATCTTCCCCTGGGTTGTTTCACTGGACAGGTTGAATCCAGTCAAAATCCGTACGACGGGGATCATCAGTTCGGTGAGCCGCATCTTCTTGAGTACCCGGAGTTGTACAACATTGACAGCGCTACTTGGATCAACAAGTACACGCTTAATGTTAAATTGAAACACTTGGATAGAGATCACCAGAGCTTTGGCGTATGGGTCCACGATGCTTTCTCGTTCCTCCTTGTCGAACTTGATAGGATTGTTGCGCTCATCCCTCATCCTCTTTTGGGGTAATACTGCACACATTAGCTGAAGTGTTCGAGGTCCTGCCCCGACCGTAGTCCCTTCAGCGATCATGTTTATCATTAATGGCCGGGTCGGTCGATTCTCCGGAGTCCCGGTCCCTTTTTTCTTGACATACTTGGATCGATTACTGAAAAATTCCTTTAAATAACCCCTCCCCAAAAGGTGTGCCACTTCATATTTTAGGTGTTTTCATTCCTCCGTCGAGTGACCCGGGATTCCGTGAAACTTGCACCAGAGTTCTATATCCATACCCTGTTTGTGCGGGTTGGATCTAGCTGCAACTGGGAATCGAGGCTCTTTCATTCCTTTCATGGCCATGACCAGCTCCACGACCTCCACATTGAAGTTGTAAGAGGCAACGCTCGGTGGTCCTGCATCATTTGCGAGCCTCCTCTATGGTAGTCCCCTGTCCCTTCTGGGATGACCTTGGGCATACCTCTGCGTTCCTGCCTGTCGCTTATACCTAGGTGATAGTGGAGTTGAGTAATGCTCGAACCACCCCCTAAGATCTCTTTGCCTTTATGGAGTGTTATTGCAGGGTCTGCCCTGCTGTTTTCTCGTGTTATCGGCATTGTGGTCTGCTTCTATTCTTATCTTGGCGGTGTACATGCTGTTTACCTCATTCCATGAATTAGCCGGGTGTTTGATGTGATTGAAAACAAGATAAAGACTATCACCACCTTGTTTGGAACAAAAAACAAGGATAAAGAACAAGAAATAGAGAAAATAACTCTATTGCAAAATTTAGGTTTATGCTAAAAACATGAATAGTATTTAACAAAGAATAAGAACCATTTATATAAGCCTAGGGTCTCTTCTTTGATGACTACAAATCCCCATTCTACTCTAGAAAGGAAATAGCTGAAAATAAGGAAAGTAAAATTCCTATTCTACAAGGAAAAGAATAAAGAAAACTAAAATCCTATTAGAACTAGGATAAAGATCCTACCAAGGATAGGAAATTAAATCCTACTATACTATAAATCAAGAAATAAGAAACCTATTTAGAAACGGATTCAAGAAACAAGAATGGGAAATAATCTTCAAACTTGAGCTTCTTGAACTTTTCTTTTTCTTGAATTTCAGTCTTGTATTTCTTGAATTTCTTGATATTCTTCATCTTTCATTAGTGTTGCTTCAAGCTTTCCTTCAGCTTTCGTGACGCATCCGATCCATCGGCGTTCAAACCATCGGCAAAAGCAGCGGCGGCCCAACCTTTAGAGATCGCAGGCAACTACATTCTCTCTCACTGAAAACGCTTCACAAAGTTGCGAAGCGTCTCGTCCTTCCTTTGTATTATGGTAAATACATCTGCCTTATGAGTCGGTCTCCCATATGGGCCTTGACGAAAGCATCTGCAAGAGCAGCAAAAGAATCAATAGAGTGTTCAGGTAAGAGGGTATACTAAGAGAGTGCTACCTTTGTGAGGGTTTGGTTGAATTTTTTCGGCATGATAGATTCAACTTGGTGCTGCTGCAAATCATGGCCTGTAATTGCTGCTTAGAAGGTTACGATGTGCTCATCCGGGTCCGTCGTGCCGTTATACGGTATTTTCCCATATTTTCTTGCCCCGACCACTTTCAATACAGGAGGGCCCCCAGGTATCTGGCTCATTCTTTCATGTAGTTCTTTTTCCAGCACCATAAGCTTTGCCAGGTTAACTCCTGGCACAAAGAGGTTCTGCTCTTATTACGTCGGCCGTAGATGCGTCGAGAGCACTGCGGCTTCATCATCTTTTGGCTGACAGCCAGGTGCCATTCCCGGTAGAGATTCTAGGAACTTTTCCATGCGCTTCATTATTGCGCTGTTTTTAGCCAAGGTTGTGGCTAGAGCCACTTCCAAAGGAGTGCCATCGTCTTTGAACATCCCTTCCAATTTAGAATGGGGTTCTCTCCTTCTTTTCTTCGGGTATCGTTCTCGAGGTCGCTTCTCGCGACTCTCCGATGGGCGATTGTGTAAATCCTCTTTACTTTCTATTTTACCCTCACCTGAAGGTACTGTTTCCCCTACCTCGGTTCGCATCGTATTAGACCGTTCTTCTAAGTCTCGATGTTCTATGAGTTTAGGTGCAACCTCAAATTCTGGCTCGTTGCAAACGACATTGCCCTCTTCTACCATATTTTCTTTCAACAATGACATTAGTTCCGAGATTTCCAAGAAAATCAGCTACAAATCGAGACAACTCCACAACTGTCTATCCCCACAAACGGCGCCAAACTGTTTTCCGGTAAAATCGTTAGCTACCAAAAAATGAAGTTAGAGATTTGTTTTTACGGGTTTAAAGACAAGTAGGTCGCATTCAATCTGGAGACTCTCTCGAATGAGCTCGGGGTTTGGTTGTTTTTCTTATGAGGGGTACAAGCAATAATATTTATCTAAGTTAATAATGTAAATGGAAAGTAAATAAATCACAATAATGATCAGATCTCCAATGGAAAGTAAATATATCACAATAATGATCAGATCTCCGAGAGCGAGTATATTTCTTAGCCCTATGATGATAATACAAGAAGTGAGGACTTGGATACAAAAGTGATTTTCTTTTCTTCTTTCCTTAGCTTTGTTTATGTAGCCAAACCCTTGGTTTGCTACTGCCCTAGGTGACGTCAGTTGAGTGATGCTGCTTGGACTCTATGCATAGTGGCACTCTGCTCGATGACGGCCGATGTGATGGGAGTTGTTGAGAGTGGGAGGCAGCTGTATAGATCTGTTTGACACTCTTGCGACTGCGGAAACTTATTGTCTACGCTTTGAGTCCTTCAAACCTGCTTATTCCCAATGTTCCAAGACCCGGTGTCCTTGGACCTCGCGCTCCTCGATACGAGAATACCCTCATATGTTTATTCCCGCATACAGTTAAGTTCCCATTTTCAAAAAGTTTTCATATGATATTATCATTTTTATTGAAAAACTTTGATCTGGATCAAAGACCAGAAGAAAAAGAAAAGACAAAAAGAAGAAAAAAGAAAAGAGAAAGTGAAAGTTAAATAGTGGTGTAGCGTGCACCTTTCGGTTTGGTTGATGAAAAGGGGCAAAAGACAAGTGTATGGGATATTATTTTCTTGTCAAATGAGGATTCCATTAATGCTAATTGTGTTTGATAGTTTGTTATAAAATAAGGGAAAGCGGGTGAATCCCACATCGTTCCCCCTGCAATATTTGGCCCCTCTTTAAGTCTCTGTCTACACATTTGCGCGGATTGCCCCATGGGGGTGGTCTTTAAATTTTGCCCCTAATATTCGTGGTCTTTAAATTTTGCCCCTCATATTTGTGGTCTTTAAGTTTTGCCCTTCACTTGAAAAGGTGGGCGAATACCTGAGGTTCTGGGTTCAAACCCCTGCTCAGGCATAAAATAAAAAATAATTTCGCAAGGCAAGGCCAGGGAGCCTATATGCCGGATTCGGCATACGCTCCTTAAGGAAAAATTGATCCTAAGATAACTAAAAGTCTGCCCTAAAAGCAGAACTTTTCCTTAAGGCATAGTTTAGTTATGCCTTATGGGGCAGACTTTTAGTTAAGGCATAACCAGAACTTTTCCTTAAGGCATAGACTTTGCCTTATAAGACAAACTGTTAATTATGCCTTAAGGAAACGTTCCGCCTTATGGGGCACACTTTACGTTATGTCTTATGGGGCACACTTTTAGTTAAGGCGTAACTAAAAGGCCTTAACTAAAAGTGTGCCCCATAAAGCAGAACTTTTTCCTAAGGCATAAATAAAAATTTGCCTTGAAAAGTAAAAAAAATAAAATATATGCCTCAAGGCCAAGTCTGCCGGAGGGGGCAGAGCGAAATTCGAACTCTACCTTGTGAAATTTTTTAAATTTTTGACTGAGCGAGGGTTCGAACTCGGAACCCATGAATTTTAGGCGAAGGGTAAAATTTAAAGACCAGTAATTTGAGGGGACAAAACTTAAAGACCACCCCAAAAGATGGGCAATTCGCACTATAACTGAAAAAATTAACTTTGGATTTAAATTCAAAATAAATAGACACAACTCTTTTCGAAATAAAGTGACTTTTCGAAAAAGGCACGTAAGAAGATTGTCAATATTTTCCCTAAAGCCGTATACGGTAACATCTTCTTTGAAGAAAGTCGTTTAAGAAGAAAGTTATTGAGGAAATGTCTACTAAAAAAAAAAGTTATAGAGAGAAAGTCGTTTAGAGCATTGTTTGGATGGGCTTAAAAAAAGCGAATGTTTTATAAGCCAAAAAAAAAAAAAAAAAAAAAGTTAGGGGTAGTCTAACTTATTTTTTTTGGCTTATAAGTTGTTTCACATAAGTTGCTTTGGATATGTTAAGTCAACCCGCCTAATTAATTTATGGGCTTATTTTTAAGACAAAATAACAAAATTTACCAACCAAACACTCAAAAAAGCTAAAAATAGCTTATAAGCAACTTATAAGCCAATCCAAACGGGCTCTAAGAAGAAAGTTATATTGGCCAGTGTCGTACTCATACATTCATTGAATATATTGCACTATTACTTTTCTATATAATTCAAGTTTGGCACTTGATGGGCCTCATTACCAAATTGCACATTTATTTTGAGTACGACACTGGCCTATTTGGCTAAATTTCAAAATCTACTTATTGTGAAATACTTTTTCTCAACCAAATATAATATAAATTCAATCTCAAACTTAATCCTAAGATAACTTTATCGCGCGTATCAAACGACCACTTAGAGAGTAGTCTTCTATGTTTGTTAATCAATTTGAAAAACACTTTTATCAATACTAGAGCAATACTTTGTGCTTGTCCAATGTTTTAAAAGTGCTTATGGGTAAAAACTATTGTTTTTAGCTTCCGAAAAACAACTTATGCTACTACTCAAAAAAAAAAAAAAATCCTAAAAGTTTGACCAAACACCTTAACTTTCTAAAATAAGCACACTTAAAAAGAGAAAGATCTTTTAGCTTCGCAAAAACTTAGCCAAACAGGCTATTGTTGGCGGATTCAAAATTTAAATTTGATGCATTTAACTCTTAGTAACTCAGTTGGTTGGCTACCATTCTAACTTTCACCTTATTGGTGGGGGTTCGAATCCCACGTTGTAATCCCCTCCCCACTTCCCCTTCCCTACCTCCATGTGAAAAAAAAAAAAAATGTTATTACCACTGAAATATATTATAATATTATACTTTTGAAATTGTAAGTTGAGAAATATATTATTCATCAAAACTTTAATCATACATATATGATCTGTGTCGTACTGATGCTTGAATCAATACCCAATTACTTCAAATTCCATCAACCTCTTCTCTAAAGCATATCAAACCACTCGCCGAAAGCTAGTTTGAAATCAATATTTCAGTTATCAAATCAAGTTTTAGAAGCACGTTATTGAACTAATACAGTTTACTTAAATCACACCTAATAAGTAATTTGGCATATTAGAAACATTAATATTCAAAGTTACTTAACTTTGTCCTGATAAGGTTCAATTATTACTCTCGTGACGCAAACGAACTAGCGTGTCAGTTGTAAAGGAAACCATTCAAAGAAAAAATAATTTTGGAAGTTATTTTTTAATAATTAACAGATTCATCAAAATATTTCTTTTTTTACTTTCAGGTGAAAGTCATTTTTTCATAACTATCATAACTTTTAACTTTATATTACTTGCTCCAACTAAAGGTAAGACGTTATTATTATTATTATTATTATTATTATTATTATTATTATTTAATAATAAGTTTTTTTATCAACACACTTTTCAATTTGCTAAAATTTGCATCGATCTTTAACATGGAATTTGAGATTAAACGTAGCTACTGGAGTCATTCTAAAAGGAAGAAATCAACATTGGTAAAATAGGTTCTATTAGAATTAATTTCAAACTATTTATTAGAGCTTCTAACTATTAAAACGATACTATATCAAAACTCTTTGGATATTGCGTAAAAGTCATTACTTTACGTTCAACTAACACTAGGAAAGATTTTCTGACTCCTAGTAGATTCGTGTAATTATTAGCCTAGCCCAAAGATTCATTTGCAAATCGTATAATGAAATTGAGATTGTCCAAACTTGAAAGCTATAATTTGCATTTACATAACATTGTCTGTCATATCGTTGACTCTATTTATTCAAAGAATTGTCTTTACTTATTCTCTTAGCAGTGGATTTTTTCTTCTTAAATTGCTTAGTGAGCTTCAATATAAATGATATTTCAGAAGTTTTTCATATTTGATATTTTTGTTTCTTTCATCGAAAATAATTTTTACTCACCAATTAAACATCAAAAAAATATATTTTTCAAGAAAAATAATTTTCATCAGACTCCCTCTGTCCCAATTTAGATGACATTCTTTCCTTTTTAGTCAGTCTAAAAAAATAACACTTTTCTGTATTTAGTAACAATTCAACTTTAATTTTACCTTTTTACCCTTAACGAAATGATTTCTAGTCATACAAATTTTTATGGTTTGTTTTAGACCACAAGTTTTAAAAGTCTTTCTTTATTTTTTAAACTTCATGTCCAATCAAATACCCTCGTATAAAATGGGATGAGGGAGTACCTAAGTACACAAAATTTATATAACATGCAACCTTGCTTCAGCCTAAACCAGAAAAGTGTTGGGGACAGCCAAATCACAGCTCTTTCCAGAGCATTGACAAGAAAAGTGAAAGGCAGTCCAATTAATGATGTCCTTATAAAGTTTAGACAATACATGAACTCTTTTTATTACTTGTGCAATAATCAAACAGGCTAGAGGACTTTCAATTGGTCATAGAGTTGCACCCTCACCCTTTATGTCATTAATTGTGTTTGAACCAACCTACACCTTTTGGCACATGGCTTGCAAGTGGATTTCAATTTTGTATTATCTAAAAGTGGATAAAATTTATATGTATTGCTTCATTGAGGATAAAAAAATAAGGGTGAAAAATCCTCATCCTGGAGTAGTCACAGCAGAGAAGTTGCAAATTGGATAAGTTGTGATATATTAATGTATCTTTGCTTGGTCCAGAAAAGCTCTAGATCCAGAATGTAGTTAACAAAAAACATGGAAGATAGAGACTTCACAATTTTAAATTCAAAAAATAACTTGCTGGCATGATCTAATCCGCCACCGCTACCAGCAATCATTTTTTATATTGTCTAGTGAAGTTTGTGTCACTAGCTCGGCATTAATATCTGTTTGGCCCAACCTTTCAAAATATGCTTTCGGAAAAAGTACTTTTGAAAGATAACAATTTGTGTTTGGCCAATTAATTTGAAAAACACATTTGCCAATATAATGTAGTACTTTGTGCTTGGCTAATGCTCCAAAAAGTGCTTATGGAAAAAAGCTACCTTTTTAGCTTATAAAAAACAATTTCTGCCACTACTCAGAAGCACATATTTTTCCCAAAAAATCTCAACTTCTAAAATAAGCACATTTAGAAAAACAAAATAAACACTTTTGCCTTCCGTGTTATAGTGTGACCAAGAGGTCCTCGAAGTCGTGAATACAATCTCTTGCAGTAATACAAGATAAGACTGCAGACAATAGACCCAATATAATTTACCCCTCCTCGGACTCCGCACATAGGGGGAAGCATATTGCACTTGGTTGCCCTTTACTTACACCAAAAATAACTTGTCAGCTTCTATAAAATAAATTCATTGATTTATCAGTTATCCGAAATACAAGGACTATGGAGAAGCACAAGGATTTTAGAACAAAAGGCAAACAGCTAATAATGTAGAGCAAATCATCACATTAGTAACATTCTTGATCAGTGATTTGAACAATGACAAAGTAGGGAAAGTAAACTGTGTATGCCAAAAAGGGTAAGAAGAATGATATCCTTCAACATTTCTTGTAACCAAAAAATCCACCAACTCAAAATATACAATTTTCAGATGGTATCATGTATATCTGCACTTTGCAACTGACTTTAAAAAACCTGCAATCTACATTTCTGAACAGCAACGTGGTATATAAACATTCAATTACTATCTAGGATCTAGATGTGCTTTCTTCGGGGAACAAAAGATGGAGAATGTAGAATCCCTTCCGAAACAATTAGTTCTAGGTCCATACTGTGGTTCATCATCATCGCTGTCGATATTACTTGCAGTAGTCCGATTCTGATGGCCTCTTTGCCGTAAAAGAAAGACATTAAAGTGGTAGCTCACCAAGGATTCCCTGCTTCTGTTAGGAAATAACTTGAATATTTCATTCCAAAAACTCTTGTCCGTCGACAAAGGGTTCATTGTCGCTATATCCTGGAATTTCTTTTCTTCTTCATTTGTCCAAGAAAGAGCACCTTCTTCACCCATCGAATCAAATTTCCACCGATAAAAGGCTGATCCCAACTCAAGTTTAACCTTCTTCCGTTTCTCGGAAAGATGAAAGTTGATGCATTCATAAGAAGTAGGGTATTGGCAGCCACATGTATCTTGCCTTCCCTTTCCTATAGGATCTCTTTCGATTAACATTCTTTTTTGTTCTTGTTTGTCAAGTGGCCAGATTCGGGTACCCAACCACTTGGAGTCACTTTCACTTTCACATTTCTCCTGTTTCCATTCAGGAATATCTGCTTGGAACTGTGGACCAACTGGTATTCGTTTTCGACGCTGGTTCCACAAAAGACCAATTCCTGACTCTGCAGAAGAATCAGCGGCTCCATCAATCGGATCCTCATCACTTGGAGAACTTGAGGATGATAATGCTGAAAAAGGTGCCTTCTTCAATGGATTTTTAGTGAGTAGGACTCGCTTGCTGCATCTAACTCTCTCAAGAGAAGCATTATCGTCATACATAGATGGATGCATCTTCTGTTTTATCTACAAGGCAAAGAAATAATCTGATTTAAAACCGAAGCTTCCATAAAGAGTAACTTTGTGATATTTCATAAAGCTTGAATATCAGTGCAAATGATTGGATATGTGTGTGTATATATGTATGAATGCAAAAGCGTGATGGAAAAGCTAAGGGTTCAAACGATACGATCCTCTGGACTTCAACTCTGTCACTAAGTAAATTTCACTTGAAAAGGTGATACAAATACAGAATAAATGAACGACTTACTCGCCAAGGGGAAATGCATTCTATGTATAAAAGGGGTCACACAAAAGGAAACATGGAAGAAGGAACTTTACATATATCTATTCTCTTCACAAGCTGAAGCTGTAGAAGTGCTTTGGTAACAACTCCGGGACATGCTACACAAAATTGCAAGTTGGAATACAAAATCCGTATTTTTAGACAAAATGGTTTCTTTCCAACAAACTAAAATGAAGTACATTTTAGAGTTACCAAGCAAAACTTAAGAAATTCAATGAGATTATAAAAGAGGCTATGCTATGCCTGCTCCAACATGATAAAATGGGCAACACATAATCGAACAAACAACTTAACTACGAAATACATGGCCTATTCCTCGGCAAACCACAATCTTTGAATGATCATTCCAAATAATAATGTGTGAACTGATTAGAAATTAAATTCAGCCATCCAGATTACTACTGCCATTTTACATGTGATTTATTAACATATATAATGGAAAGCTGGAAACTTAGTATAAGTACAAAAGTTTGGCATTTAAGCTTCTGCATTCTTGTCCATACCGTTCAAAATTATGCGGCTTGCTAGTCTTTCACAATAATCATCATAAACTAGAAAAAAATGCAAATAAATGGCTGGACCTATGACTACATGATGGTTCATGGCGACTAGCCACATATCTCGATAGACACTCAGAAATTGAATGGTCAGAACATGGAACCAAATTTGTTTCTATGACTGAGGTTCAACTGATATCTTTCAGTGAGATAGGCGATTTATTTACAACTATAAGTAACCAAACCACATTAAGCTCATTCCATGTTCTACAAAATATGACTCACTATACCCAATTAAAAGAAGAGAGTCAAGAACCAGTAAATTTATTTAGAAGATAACATGAATCAACCATATCACAACATCAACCCTGTTAGGTGGGAAATTATGGTCCTTCTCCCCCTCCCCGCCAAAACTCCAGGCTGACTTCACTTTTATCTCCATTAAGATTTCATGGTTTCAACAAGCAGACAAGACAATTGCACAATATCTAATTTAGGCAAACACTTTTTCTTCCTATCTTATTCTTTTCTAGCTTCCACTATCAAATAACTTATGACTAATTAAGAAATTCTTTCAACTTTTAATCTTACCTCTAGTACTGCTTTAGATCATTTATTTTGCCTTAAAGGCACTTAATAATGTTTCCAGTAAATGCTAATAACCACATCTCAACATAAAATAGGCTACATGGTCCATTTAAGCTTTAAACTAATGATTGTTTAACTACAGTTTAATAAAACGTTGTGGGAAGCTACACCAAATCATATTTTTCTTTTTTCAAGCTGGAAATCAGTAATTTGACTCTTAACAGTGAATTGGATCACATAAATGGATTGATTGGATTTACAAGTTTTGTGAATTCAAAGTTATCAAATAATTGGGAGGGTGAGTACATGTCAACCTATTTCCTAGCTCCTTAATCACATACTCCATATATGTCACATGAGACAACACAACTTTTTTTATTTATCAAACTATTACTGTAAGTAGCCAAACCACATTAAGGTCAATCAATGTTCTATATAATATATGATTAATGTTACCAATTAAAAAAGAGAACCAAGAACCAGTTTTTTTTTTTTTTTTTTTTGACGATAATAAGTGAATTTAATAAATAAAACCAGTAATTTATCAAGATCCAATAAATACATCTTAAGAAAAAATCCATAAAATATGAATCAACCATACCGCAACATCAACACAACTGGGTGAGCGAATACACCGCCCCCCCCCCCCCGCAAAAAAAAAAAAAAAAAAAAAAAAAACACAAACACCTTTGCATCATATCCTATACTTTTCTAGTTTCCACTATTTAATTAAATGTGACTAATTATGAAATTCTTTCAATTTTTTATATCACCTAATACTGTTTTAGATCATTTATTTTGCCTTAAAGGCACTTTATGATGTTTCCAGCAAATACTAACAAACTCCACTCTACATCTCAAAATTGGCTACATGGTTCATTTTTATGATTTGAACTAATGATTATTTAACTACAGTTCACTAAAATGTTCAGCTTTTGTTTTAATGATAAGGTGAGATTTATTTAGGACTTTGATGTCATAAGTTGCTCGGACTCGGGTGCGGGTCCGATATGGGTACGGATCCGAGTGTCGGCTTCGGCAAAATCTAAATTTTAAAATTCGGGGGTGGGGATCCAGGTATGGATACGGTGCGGGATTTAGCTAAGAAAATTCAAAATTATAAAAATGGAGCTATAAAGAACACGACCCCTTGAATTCTTGGTTTCTCTCTGTTTGGCCTGAAACATAATATGAGACAAAAGGATTATAATATTGAGGTGTGCCATTTCTCATGTCTTAAATCTATTTTATCTTTCATTTTGAGAAATCAAAATCTCAATTTTTCCTCCAAATTTGTCCATGGACTCCGGTCAAAGTATCCGAAGTTGATTGACCGAATTCGAGACATATCCCGCACCGCACCTGTTCCAATCTCGTGCCGGGACGTGTTCGGCATAAAAAATGAAGAGTCCGTGCAACTTAGTTGATGTCTGCTATATATCTGAATCTTAAGGCGAGAGGAGCTAAACTGAGTCATTTTTTCTTTTCTCAAACTAAAAGTTTAATAATTTGACTCTCAACAGCGAATTGTATAATATAAAATGGATTGCTTGAATCTACAAGTTTAGTGAATTCAAATTTACTAAACAATTGGGAGGAAGAATACATGTCAACTTATTCCCTAGCTCCATCATCACATACTCCACATACCACATGAGACAAAATAAGATAAAACAGCTTTTTATCCGTCCCAAACTTGTTGGTTATGTTACTCAAAATTTTGTGCGGCATACTATATTCTGGGAATGTGGTGTCCATATCTTGAATTGGTTGAGCTCAGTGTCATCAAAAGTGAAAAGCGCAAATAAGCTCTATGGTTAGCTGGGGCTTTAAGCACAAAGCACAAATAAAGCGTGGGCTTTAATGAGAAAAGGCGCAATGGCGCAAAAATACAAATATATATATGTTTACTCCAAGACTAATAATAAGCATGAATAACAAATATACGGACAAAGAAAATGTAAAAACATTACGATAAAGTGAAATATCAATTATCTAGTGTCATCTCTTCAATAGAAGCTCATCAGCAAGGAAAAGTATAACTTAAGAGCCTTGATGATGACACTGAAGCGCACATAAAGCGAGGCGAAGCGCTCAACATGTTTCGCGCCTCGCTTCAGGGCTTAAGCGCGCCTTTGACAACACTGGTTGAGCTGCTCTATTTTTGTTATTATTTTTTATGATTGTGGTGTCCGGGCCAGCCAGCATGCGCACACCTTGACTAATTCCACCAAGTACCTGCTACCTCCCACCAAAGACAGGTATTGAGTAACTCTGTCCACCAAGGCTTAGACAGATGAGAAGAAATTTCAACCTAAGTTCTAGGTTGAGTTGCTTTATTCCAGATTGCTTATTTGGTTTGGCGGCTTACATTTATCATTCTACTAGACAGAGGCGGACCTGGAATTTTAAGACAACGAGGACACCATCAAAGGAAGATGCACGTTAGTCAAAGCATCGACTTCAAATCCTGGGTCCGTCTCTAATCACAATTTTCTGCAACATTGCCTCATTTGAAATTTTTGTTAAACACCCATAGGACCGATGTAATATATATATATATATATATATATGAAGTGGCATAATTGTTTAGAACTCGCTTGCTGGCCTGGTGGTTTGGTGTCAAGTTATACATGTTAGGTTCCTTGTTCGAAACCTGCCAGCAACACGTTTTGTTCCTTCTTTTTTTTAACTGTCATCTTAAAAACATGTTGTAGTCTGGACTCGAACTTGGGTCGCGCGCTTATGCACAAGGAGCTAAGGGACATGCTTACCAACTGACCCACTTCAACAGATATTTTTGAGGGGTCCTCTTAAAATATATGGTAGTTTTTCAAGGTATATATACAGAGTTTTTCTCGAAGATAAGGGGGACACATGCCCCCACCCCACCATGTAGGTCCGCCCCTGCTACTAGATTCACCACAGAAAACTGCCAGTAAGTAATACAATACAAATCAGCAAGGAAACTGAAAAATGCTTGAAAATGCTTCAATTGGTTAGTCCAGCTTGGAAAGGGATAAACTAATACCAACTAGAAAAGAGATAAACCTCAAATTAGCTAAATTCCCTTAATTAAAATAGCAACGGGCAAAGACAAGCATGTAGTTTCTTACTTCAGTCACGAGGAGTTCATCTCTTATGTAGATTAATACTTTATGATAATAACCCCCTTTAAGCCCATCCGCATTTATATCAATGCTTTAAAAGGTGCAATTAGGACTCCCCTCAGGACTCGACTTGGAAAGGAAGTCTATAAACACTAAGAAGCGACCATGGGAGTTAAAGTCTCATGGGACTAATACCTCAATATGCAGGATGTTTGTCCAATGCACAGTCTATACCTTCTACTATCCACCGCGCACACCCCAAGAAAGCCATGTACGCGCTGCTTTATGCCTTAAATGTTCGTTTTTTACACCCTAGAAATTTTTTATTTTATTTATTCTTTCGAATATATGACTATAAAGTAAATCATACGTTGTTCTATAACTAAGAACTTGGATATTTGGATATTATTGTGCCTAGATATCAAATTGCTTTCTGAAAGTTTTTTTGCTTTTAAACTTTATAAGTATTATTTTTACTTCCATAAAATTTCATAATATTTTAATATACTTCTCAATTTCTTTATTTTAAAATATTAAGATAAAATATGTGTTATGCTAACAGCCTGCCCTATGATACGTGAAATGTCCCATCCTGTGCCTCTATCTTTAAAACTCTGAATTATATTTCAAAAGAGAAAAAAAAAAAAATAGGCAGCCCGGTGCACAAGCATCCTGTGTTAGCAGGGTCCGGAGAAGGGCCACACCCCAAGGTGTGTGATGCAGACAGCCTACCCTAATGTGTAAACATTAGTGGCTGCTTCCACGGCTAAACAAAACTGTTTTTCATTGCTTGCCTGCTCGGTTAAGGAACACTGATTAATGTTTTCATCAGAGCCTAGATGATCCAGACTTTGGCGACCTGCTATGTTCTTGACGTATCCTATTTTCATCATTTCACCCTTCAGGATTATTAGCATTTTGATCATCTTTCACTTATACAAAAGTGAAGGATCCAAGCACTGATCTTCTTTGTTCTCTTCAATTTGGCACTTCCGACAATTTTTTTTCATGGAAAATTAAACTCTAACAACCTTCCAAAATTAGAAAGTAGTTCAATACAATGAGATAGAATTGACAAGTATAATGGAGATATGTTACAATGATGCATCACAGATTAAGCATTCAAGCCAGAAGGGAAAAAGTAAAGTACCTCCCATATCGAGCATTGAGCACTTGTATCTGCGCTCTTTTTCAAAAGCATTTCATCTCGTAGCGCCAGAACCTGCTTCCACATTACATCATTCCCGTAAAACTTCCACTTAGACCTTTCTGGCAACGACCCAATGGCAGGATCACAAGGATCTATCGCAACATTAGTAAGCCACGTCAGCAAGTCTGTGTAAGACTCTCGTTTCCTCTTTCTATTATTCTCATCTTCCCTAACCAAACTTGACGTCAAATGTTTGTCATTGTGATCATCCTTCACGATACATTCATTGAGGTCCGGACTTATCTTACCATCAAATTTCTTAGAGTGTCTATTAATGAAAACAAAATCATCAGCCTCAGTACCATTGAACAACTGTTCATCAACTGCAGTAGCAAACTCACTCTTTTCTGAATCAACGTTTGCATATTCATCATCTTTGTTCTTTTCATCTGATATTTTCATTAAAATCTCCCTCAAATCCAGCTCAAGCTCCATCTTAACCCCACCCAAACACCAACAACACCTTCTCAAGTTCACTCTTTGCTTTATTGACTAAGCACAGTTCACTCGCTCTGATCAACCAAAGACGCTTTTCACCACTTGTTAAGTTTATCCTTTGAGTCATACACTTCTTGCACTCTTTCCGTTGTATAACGTGCGGGTTTAGCAGAACCCAATAGCTTTGGTCTAAATCTTAAATGTGTTAAAAGTATCACTACATACGTACAAAAATCAAAATTCAGAACCCCATTACTAGCACTAGAAGTCGTGTCCTAAAATCCAGAACCCAAAAAGTTCAAATCCTGAATCCGCCTCTGCAGTCCAAACCACATTGTTATAACAACAAAACCCAAAAACCCACTTTTGGAAACCTTAAATACACACTTCTTTCCCTCACAACAAAGTAAATTTAGGAAAAATCACCTGTTTTCCCAACTTCTATTAACAGTTTCAAAGTTACTATTTTCTTTATCAATCTTGAAAAAAAGATTCAACCCACATTGAGGATTAAACCAAAGGTCATTGTTCCATACTTTTTCGGGTATTCTTAATATTTTCTGACCCGACCCATCAACATTCTTGGATAATCCTGCCATTGACATGAGAATTCAAAACCTATAAACAAATGGAGTATATATTGTATACATACACAAACACAGAAAAACACATACAAGAAACAAAAATTGTAACTTTCCACATAGTTTGTATAAAGGGGTTCTTTTAGAATCAATATTAAACCATTTATTTAGATGTTATAGCAATCCACAAAATGGTTACACAAACAAGTGGGAATATCTTGTACACAAACAAACACAGAAAAACACATAAAAGAAGAAAAAAATAATTGTAACTTTTTACATAGTTTGTTAAAAGGGGTTCTTTTAGAATTAATGTTAAACCATTTAATTTAGATGTTGTGACAATCCACAAATGTTTTATTACTAAGAAAAAAATGATGGGGTTGCCCCAATTTGAAGTTTGAAGATATTACTAGTTCTAAATTAATAATCTATACATATTTAATTTTAAATTAAAATTACTAAATTTGACCAACAACTTGACCAAATATTGCAGACACCATTAAAGAAAGGGGACATTAGTGGGTCGATTAATTTTGGGCATACTACATTAATTTTAGGTTGTACTAAGAAAAAAACATTTGGACCCTAAATGAATTAAAGACAATCTTCCTTGTTTATAGAGGGGGATAAAGACATAGGTCAAAGGGGGTATATTTAAATTGTTGAACATAAATAATTAGTCCCATTAGTAGATAATGAAATTGTGAAAAATAAAATTGGGGGATAATAGGGAAAAGAGAAAGATCTAATCTACCAGTAAAATACCTTATTGGAAGTACAGGGGTATAGGGTCCTTTCTCTATTGTCAATTCTTGACCTTCTTTTTTGGCCCTTTGGTTTTCTATAAGCCCTTTTTATTCAATTGAAAGTTTTTGTTGTTTGTCTTATGAGAGAAAAGGGTTGCGGTAGATCTAAGATTTGCAATAAAAAGAGAGTAGTGGAAATGTGGCATGAGTTGTATGGAGACCCAAAATAAAGAACTAGTATTTGTTTAATTTAAAGTTGGAATTATTGGTTAACTATAGTTTGTTTATTGGAAAGTTGGGTTGAGGAGAGTTGGAGTGTGGTTGGGTGAAGAGTAGTTAAGTTGTATGAGTTTTTTATATTAAGATGTTTGAATCTGAATATATAACTGATTATTAAAATATTATTTTAAAATTTGTACACTAAATAATTAAAATAATTTGTTTCTCAAAGATCTGAATGTGTATAATTTATCTTTATTTAAAAAATTAAAAATTATATCCACAAAATATTAAAGAAAATCTTTATGTAAATTTTGTTGTAAGTACACTTTTTGTTAGATGAAACACTCTCTAAAATCTAGTGGCGGTGTTGTGGTGGTTGGTGGTTGTTGTGGTGATGATTTTAAGGTGGTGGTTATAAGAGGCGGCTGACGATGGTGGTAATGCATTGATGTCCAAGGTCATAGTTGAGCGGTGATGGCCAATAAAGGAGGTGGTTGTTGGTCGCAGTTGATGGTAGCGGTTACGTGATGGAGGTGGTTGATGATAGTGGGAGTAGGTTAAAGTGATTGGTGGTGAAGTGGCTAGTGGTGTAGATGGTTTTATGGTGATGGCTAGCATTAGTGGTGGTTGTACAGTGCATATGGTCATATATAGGGGATGGCCGGTAGCAGAGGTGGTTAATAGTTGTGGTTGGTGAGATGAATGTGAAAGGAAGGGTAGTGATGGTGATTGCATTATAGTATTTCTTTTGTTTTCTTTTAACTGTCGCTTTAGCTCTTTTCACGTTCATTAAAAAAAAATAAAAAAATAATTACTACGTATAATTTACAATGCTATCGATATTCATTAGATATTTTTTGAAAATTGAACAATATTAAAGAAGAGAGTATTTGAATTTTGAACTGAAACAGTCTCAGTAGTAGATAATGAAATTATCAAAAGAAATTGGGGGATATTAGGGAAAAGAGAAAGATCTACCAGTAAAATACCTTATTGGAAGGAGAGGGTATAGGGTGTGTTGTGGGGTGACATCCATCTTTCTCTCTCTATTGTCAATTCCCGACCTTCTTTTTCTTGGCCCTTTGGTTTTCTGTAAGCCCTTCTTATTCAATGAAAATATTTTGTTGTTTGCCAAGAGAAAAGAGTTGCGGTAGATCTACGATGGAATGAGTTGTATAGAGACCCAAAAATACTACTTTTCTTTAGTTTATAGTGGGAATTATTGGTTAACTATAGTTTATTTATTGGAAAGTTGGGTTGAGGAGCTTTAAACTATGGTTGGGTGAAGGGTAGTTAGGTTGTTTGAGTTTTTTAATTTAAGATGTCTGGATCTGAATATATATCTGATCATTAAAATATTATTTATAAATTTATACACTGAATAAATAAAATCATTTGTTTTCTCAACATTTGAATGTATATATTTATTTTTATTTAAAAAATAAAAAAATTATATCCACATATTAAAGAAAATCTTTATATAAATTTTGTTGTAAGTACACTGTTTGTTGGATGAAAACTCTTTAAAAGCTAGTGGCAGTGTTGTGGTGGCAGGTGGTTATTAGAGGTGGCTGACGATGGTGTTTATGCATTGATGTCCAAGGTCATAGTTGGGTGATGATAGCCAACAAAGGAGGTGGTTGTTGGTCGTAGTTGATGGTAGTGGTTATGTGATGGAGGTGGTGGTAGTGGATGCTGGTCAAAGTGATTGGTGCTGTAAGTGGCTAGTGGTGAATGAGGTTTTATGGTGATGGACAACACTAGTGGTGGTTATACTTATACAGTCAGATCTCTCTATAATAATATTCACATATAACAACACCTATGTATAACAGCTAATTTTTTTCGGAATCGACTTTTTATGTTATATTTTACTTATCTATAACGGCATTTTACCTATAACAGCAACAACAACTTTACAACTGTACGTTCTTTGGATAATTACAACCCCCCCCCCCTCCGCCAAAAAACAAATAACAATTTTTTTTGGTACTTTTAATAATTAACCATCTTTAAAAAAAAAACCTATGATTACCAATAATAAGTGTAGAGATTTTGATCAAATATTTAATTTGATACCTTAATATTTCATATTTATGATAGAATATTACATATGAATACATATTTGTAAAATAACAATACATATTTGTAAAATAGCAATAGCATTGTCTACTAATTTTTATTCACATATAATTTTCAAAAAGGGAAAAAATGTGAATAAGTAGTACGAATCCTATTATTTAGAGCAAGCAAAGAGACAAATCTTTGATTCCTTATAATCTTTTTTAAACAAGCTACAATTATTAATTTCTTCCATTAATCTTGAAAGAATTTAATTTTTAAGTAGATTTAAAATGTGTGTCTTAGTGTTTAAAACCGTATACATTCATTTATGAATTTATTGGAATTGTATTAACTTTCTTTAGTGTTTAGTTAGTGAAGTATTCATATCTTTGATATTTAAATTTAAATAATTTTGTTATTTTTTATAACTTAAAAAAAATAAAATAAAAATAGATTTTATGCATCTTTTTTGCCTATAACAACCAACTATTATTTAAATGTCATATGCAGTTATAGACATATAATAGCTATTCTCTATAACAGCTAAAAAATTTCGGACCCAGCGATACTATTCTAGAGAGGTTTGACTGTATATAGGGAAGTGGCAGGTGGTGGAGGTGGTTAATAGTTGTGGTTGGCGAGATGAGTGTGCGGGGAAGGGTAGTGATGGTGGACCAAATGGTTGCATCATAGTACTCCTTAAGTTCTATTTTAACTGTCATTTTAGCTCTTTTGATGCTCATTAAAAAAATACAAGGTATAATTTATTACGTTATCCCTATTTATTAGATGCTATTTGAAAATTGAGCAACATTAAATGAGGAGGGGTGTTTGAATTTTGAACTGAAACAGTCTCATTAGTAGATAATGAAATTGTGAAAAAAAATGGGAGATATTTGGGAAAAGTGAAAGATCTACCAGTAAAATACCTTATTGGAAGGAAGGGGTATAGGTAGGGGTGTACATGGACCGGGTTGGTTCAGATTTCTTTAACGCCAAACTAAACCAATTGCGTCGGGTTTTTAAATTTATACACCAAACCAAACCAATAAAATTCGGGTTTTTCAACCTCGGGTTTTCTCGGGTTTTTCGGGTTTTCTCGGGTTTTTTTTCGGAATAGTCTTGATACAAAACATATAACTTTTACTTCAAATATTTCTTTAGTTCTAGTAAGATACAACTATATAATTAAGGTGTTTCTTAAGAAAATAACACAAAATGTGAGAAGAGTGATGACATTGTATTAAAATATTCAACAAAAGCTAATAAATTCGATCAAAATAAATATTGCTAATTAACAAGCCATAAAGAAAATGACCATAATCTAAAAATACTAAGTCATGCTAAAATAAGTAGGGCTAATAAGTATTAATTACATGACAAAGAAATAAAACTTAAGTTATGTTTTTTCACTCTCTAAATAAATTATGCAAAATCAAGAATAGATATCCAACATTATTGTCATTCCTAGTGGTAAATTGAATTTCTTTTGTTAGCATTAATGTTGAGTTAGTTTTGGTTTGGACTTTATTTGAGTTGAACTTTATTTGAGTTACTAACATCCATAGGATATAAAACTTATTGACATTCAAAACTCGAAGTTCAAGCTTGAATAATATGATAATAGTTAAAGAACTACGAAAAAATTTAAGAAATATTTATAAATTACATTACAAATAAATATTTTTATGTATAAAATATTTTAAAATTTGAATACATGTAATGTCGGGTTGGTTTGGTTCGGTTTGACTTTTTTTAGTTAAAACTAAACCAAACCAAACCAATTATGGTCGGGTTTTTTTTCCAACACCAAACCAAGTCAAACCAAACCACTAGTCGGGTTTTTTTCTCGGTTTGACTCGATTTATCGGTTTGGTGCGGTTTGTCAGTTTACTTTGTACACTCCTAGGTATAGGGGTGGGGTTGTGTGGGATGACATCCCTTCTTTCTTTCTCTATTGTCAATTCTTGACCTTCCTTTCTTGCCCCTTTGGTCTTCTATAAGCCCTTTTATTCAATAGAAAGTTTTGTTGTTTGCCTTATGAGAGAAAAAGGGTTGCGGGGGATCTAAGATTTGCAATCAGAAAGTAGAGGAATGAGTTGTATAGAGACCCAAAAATACTATTTCTTTAGTTTATAATTGAAATTATTGGTTAACTATAGTTTATTTATTGGAAAGTTGAGTTGAGGAGCTTTAAACTATGGTTCGGTGAAGAGTTGTTAGGATGACTGAGTTTTTGATATTAAATATCTGAATCTGAATACATATTTAATTATTAAAATATTATTTCAAAATTTGTACACTAAATAATTAAAATGATTTATTTTCTCAGAATTTGAATGTGTATAATTTATCTTTACTTAAAAATTAATAAATATCAAATACAGATAAAATAATAAAATACTTATCCACAAATTATTAGAGAAAATATTAATTTGTAAATACTTTTTGATAGACAAAACGTAATCTAAAACATGATGATGGTGATTGTTGTGGTAATGGTTTTAAGGTGGTGATTGGTGGTTGTTGTGGTTGTTACAGGGAGTTGGCCGTGATGGTTATGCAGTGGTGTCCAATGTCATAGTTTAGCCTTGGTGGCAAACTGTGATAGAGGTGGTTGATGGTGGTGGGTGTTGGTCAAATAACTAGTGGGGTAGGTGACTAGTGGTGAAGGTGATTTTATAATGACGACGGTGGTTATCAGTGAACGTGGTTACATATGAGTATATATGAGGGGATGACTGGTAGTGAAGGTGGTTAATGATTGTGGTTGGCGAGATGGATGTGCAGTGAATGATAATAATGGTAAACCTAATTGTTGCAATAAACTAGTAGATAAAGTAATAATAAAAGATTGCATTCACATGAATTTGAAAGTTTACGATGTTTTAATTTCTTTAAGGTTCTTTACAAGATCTGAATGGATCAGATCATTATATTTGTTGTAAAATAATAGAAAGAGAAGAAGAGATAGAGAGAATTGTAATGATTCTTATCATAAAATATGTTGACACAATTGAGGTAAGAGAGCCTCCTATTTATATACTGGAGAAGAAAATCTTGTTTCACAAGAAAACGTGCTAACTTTTAGGGGGAAATTCAAGCTACCATACAATCTATTGTGTCCTTTGCTAGATCTAACCATGAAATGAGTGGACATCCACAAATATATTTGTTTATAACACTCCCTCTTGGATGCCCATTAATAAATAATGTGCTTCGTTAAAATCTTACTAGGAGAAAATCATATATGAAAAAATCCTAGTGAAAGAAAAAGAAAAAAAAAAGAAAGACACATATCTGGTTATACGCATTTCTAGCTGCCTCATTAAGAACCTTACTAGAAAATCTCTATTGAGACAAAACCTTATTTAAGGTAAAAAGGGTACAACACATATTTTATTCCTCCTGATGAAGTCATCACTTAATATCTCAGAGACGATGTAGCAATTCTATTTTTTCCGATTCGAATTTGCGCTTGCCTCATTTAAAAAGGAAAGTGTCCCGGAAAAGTATGGTTGTCAATCGTACTGGGAAAAAAGGAAAAAATATACTTCTACGTGGATGGTGCTCTAAATGGACATCGTTTTAGAGTCGCCACCTAACTTATAGGTAAGTTAGGAAAACCTGTTCGAAAAGGTTCTTTTAAAACGGTTAAATTTTAAAAGAAACCAATCTATACCAAAGAATGGGTAAGGTTTCTGGTGATCCCCCGGGAAAGGTGTTAGGCACCCCGATATTAAGGATCCGTAAAATACGGTTGACCTGCGGGTTCTAATAGTATGCCTTGTAGATATAAATTATTTTTGATAAAAACTGCTTTTGTTTATATTTTTGCAAATAAAGGTTAGTCATTTATGCAAAAATACAACACTTTCAAGAAGTAAAAGTGGTAGAGTTTTGCCCAAAATTGGGCGTTTTGGGTTTCGGACTAGAACACCTAGGTTAAAACCCGAAGGCGTTAACCTAAGTAGAACACCACGTAAGCCCACCCGAGTTTTAGGAAAGAGTTTTTAGTTTAAGTTTTACAAAAATTATTTTTTGGCATGCTATTATTATCCATATTTTACATTTTTTTAAATTTTTTTTGTCTTTTAGTCCAAATTAATTCAAAAAAGTCTAAGTCCATATTTTGTCCAAAATGTCCACATGTACACGGTCCACAATCATTTTTTGTCTCAAGTCTATAAAATTAGTCAAGTGCATTTTTTATCCAAAAATCATGTTTCCATTTAAAAGAAATGTCCACTTTTATTCATAAGTAGCAATTTTAGTCTCGAAAACGTTTTTGCATGCTAGTATTTGTCAAAAATCAGTTTTGTATTTAAAAAATGGTTTTTTGGCGATTCTAATACGTGACAATTTTTAAAGGTTCCAATAAAGCACATTTTTCATCAATTTTGACAAATAAGTAATAAGAGATAGGGAGTTGGGCCTACCAAGCCTAACAGAAAAATATAACAACAACAACAACAACAACAAGCCCAGTATAATCCCACCATGTGGGGTCTGGGGAGGGTAGAGTGTACGCAAACCTAACCCCTACCTTGAAAGGTAGGGCGGCTGTTTCCGAAAGACATGCCTAACAGAAAAATGTGTATAAAAAATATGTCCGCTCCAAATGCTTAGACCTTCCATGGTTGAGGTCAACTCGATCTAGGAAAGTTAGTGGGCCTCGTTGAACCCACCAACGGATAGGGGATTTACAAATAAAATGGGTATACATTGCATTAGTATTTGACTTAAGGACATAAATTAAATTACAAAGCCAAAAATTAAATTACAATAGAATTGGCCAAGCCCATAATCACTAAATAAATGGGGAAAGGGACAGTTTATGCAAAAGGGACATTTCTCTCAAATATATATCGATCGAAGTATTAATCAGGCCCAACTGGCCCTAATTATCAACTAGGCATGAATTTTTCTAAGTGTCAAATTGTAATATACATGGTATACTATGTGATATACCCTCATATGAGAGCAAAACCCTTGAAAGGCATACCCTCCATAGACCTCCCATAATACACTATATACTCTTCTATATTCACTCCTCTCAAACACCCTATTTAAACTACTTAATAGGATATTTCAATTCCCAGAAATGCCCAAAATTTTCCAGGTTTAGGATACTTCAAAATTTAGCTAATAATTAAACATATAAATAGTCAAGGCCATGGATTCAAGGCCAACAATTCAGGCAAGCAAAACAAAGTAGTATTCCAAAGAAACATTAGCAAAGAACAAATAATCTCAAATCAAAACAAGCCACAAGAACCATTGTCCAAATACAATGCAAAGAGCAGATTTTATGTCAAATTGTTATCCAAATAGGACATGATCAACTTAGCCTAAATGAGACCTCACAGAATTGACAAGGTTCTCCAAAATAAACTTTGCAATTTTAAAGCTGAAATGCAGGTTCCACATACTTAGTCACAGATTGTAATGACCCCTCTGGTCGTTATGGGAAATGTAGGATCACCCCACCAAATAGAACCTTCCCAAGGGTAGAACAAGCTAATAGAAACTCTATTGTATAAGTCTAAGAGCTAAAAACTTGACTTGTTTGTGGTTTTTGTTTGATTGTATTGAGTCCATTAGGGGGTGACATAGGAAATTAGAACTCTGTTGGGAATTTCAAGGCCATGGGTGGATTCGTATGGTGGTTTTATGTCTATGTGCATGTTTGTTTATGTTTGTGAGGCCTCAGATGAAATGTTGGCTGGTCGAGTTGAAAAACTGTGAAAAATTGCTAGCTACTGCCTCAGTAGTACCACTGCGGCGGAGGTTGTACCGCTGCGGTGGTACCGCTGTAGCGGTGAGTCCGCCGCCAGCGGTCGTTCAGTTTTCGGGTGGCTGCTGTGGCGAGAGATATGCCGCTGTGGCGAGAGATATGCCGCTGTGGCGATGTCGCTATAGCGGAACATGGCCCGCCATGGTGGTGGACGTATTTCTCTTGGTTCGCTATAGCGGGCACTTGGTCGCTAAGTGAGACCCCTGCTGCGGTGAAATGACCGCTGTAGCGGTCGACGGAAAACAGTAACCCCGTTTTAAAAAATTTAGTTCCAGATTCTTTATTCACAAAACACCAACACAGTTCCCCACAAGCACTTAGGGCGAAATTCCAAGCTAGGGCAAGAATATTCTTGAGAGGTAAGTCTCAAACATTCCCTTCAATCATTACGTTATCTTCTTCGTGATTATCATCTTTTTTATGGGTCTTCAATGGTGAAATTAGCAATATCAACCCTAGAATCTAATAAACCTTCTATACGTGATGGGTTATGATTGTTATCATTTATTTATCATCTAATGGCTTGGGTTAACTCCTCTTAATCATGAATTACACCTTTAGAGCCATGAACTAAGTAAATTGGGACTCAGGGCTTCATAAAAATAGTAGCTTGGCCATGGAAACTGCTTGTAATTGGAATGTTGATGAAATATTGTCATCGTTTGATGATTAGTGATTAATAAGGCCCTTGTTAGGTTTTTTTACACTTAGAAAATTATTCACCCATTGGAATAGGGCTAAAGGGAAGGGTATTCTTGAATTGGTTTTGTGACTAGAGTTTGTGATTCATTGAACATTCTATTTCTAGACTTTGAGCGTTCCGAGGCTTTAAGGAAGGAAAAAGCTGTAGCTGAGTGATTCACGTTGTTCCAGCTCTACGTTCGAGGTAGGTTCCGGTCTACTTGAGTTAGACTTTAATTAGTTGATTGTATGTGTTGTAAATTCGATAGTAGAAAGGATGTATAGTCTTCATACATGATGTGTTTGTGTGATTGAACTCCTATGTGCTATTAACTGAGTGACCGTGTGGGCTTCGTGCCACTATTCATTGTGTTGATTTTACAGTTGATATTGTGTGATGAGAAGTTAATATGATCTTCTCAGTGTTGTTGTGATACAAAATGATTATTTGAGCATTGATAACAAGCGAGCAAGAAATACTAATATGTATAGATGTCCGAAAAGGCACAGTTGGCCGAAATAAATATATGTGACCTAGATTATGGCTCGTAGTCCAAGGTTCGTTCTGAAAACGAGTGGCACTTGATGTGACCCATGTCCGAGGTTCTTTCCGGAGTGGAGGTTTTAGGCTCGGGTCCGATGAGTATCCGGAATGAGTGGTACATGGACACCATGGGTCCCCTGCAGGTCATGACTACTGAGCAATGACA
Source organism: Lycium ferocissimum (assembly GCF_029784015.1). Lineage (NCBI taxonomy): Eukaryota > Viridiplantae > Streptophyta > Magnoliopsida > Solanales > Solanaceae > Lycium > Lycium ferocissimum. Next base: position 55,309,096 of record NC_081345.1, on the reverse strand, counting down.
TCAGTTAGCATGTGTGTACAGCGAAGTTATGGTTATTGTTGGTAGAATTGTTCTCGTTTGTTGTTTCCATTGATTTGATTTGATATCTTTGGGTGACTTGCTTCATGGTTATCCTTGGGTGACTTATTGGTTGGATTACTGATTTCGTGTTGTTGGATGACTTGTCTATTTTATTAATTTTATGATATATGCGTGATACTAATCTTAGTCGCCTTATGATGCTTACCGGTACATAGTGTTCGTACTGATACTACCTTGCTACTGCCCTAACATATAGCGTTGAGGCCATTGATGATAGATTTAAGTTGAGCTTCTATCCATGCCAGGCTGCCTGAAGATCTTCTTTTGTGATGTCTACTTCTACTCCAGACATTTTGGTTATTTGTTAGACATATTTCATTCCTTAGACATGTCTTAGATTAGAGTCCTTGTATGGTAACTTTTGGATTTTGGAGATTGTAATAGTTAGGACTTCCGCATTTATTTCGATATGTTATGGCATGACTTACTTTGATTATTTTATGCTTGGATGAATAATAACTGATTAAATTGGTTAATATAAAAACGGACTTGAATGAATAGATGACTTATGTGTTGGTTCGCCCACTAGGAGTTAGTGTGGGTGCCAGTCATGACAGGTTGGGTCGTGACATAGACAAGATTTTCAATTCAAACTAGCTTATTTCTGAAAGGATTCAGGGATGATGACAGGCAAAAGGTACACCTAGGTTCAAATTCAGACTGATGTCAAACAGAAATCATTCAGGCAATATGCAGATCTTTCAGGTTTTCAAAAATGCATTTTTCAATCTCAAGCTGTTCCAAAACTCACAAAGACAGTCTTCTAAATTGGCTAAGTGAGGCCATTTTGCAACTTTAAGCAGTTTCAAGTACTGCCAAGTGGAAAAATAGTGATTCATAAGCAAAATCCCTACCTAGCAGTTATGCTAAATGGCACAATAATGCACAACAAAGAAGAAGAAAAAAACAGAACTGCATTATGTCCTTATAAGTCTTTCCTAATCAAATAACTATGTCAATCCCAAACAGGATTTAGGAAATGTACAGTGTGATACAAAAGAACACACTAAGTAAGATTGAGGAATATCCCAGTTAATCAACAGGTTAAGAAGCATCTCATATTTTCAAACTTACGGCCTTTTTTCAAATTTCTTTGCAATCAATTTTTAACACAAGTAACAAGTTTCAATCTTTACTCTTACCATTTCGCCATTTATCTTTTAAGACAAAGTTCACATATTCTAAGTGTTTCAAATAAATCAACAAGGAGAAATGAGAGAAACAAATACACAGACAGTTTAGGCAATACACACACATAGACGGTCTCTACTCTTTCTTTCAAACCAATTTTAAGTTTTCAAAATCGATGTAATGCATCCTTTAAACAAACAGAAGTACTCTTGACTTTTATGCAGAAAATCCGAATTAAAATGCAATTCATAACTTCAAAGAGTATCCTAATTTCTGTATGTAAGGCCAACTCTGATCCTAAACCAGTTTTAGGCTAAATGACTTAATGTAGATATTTGGCAAAAGCAGGTAATCCAATAAGTTTAGTACTATCAGTTTCACAAAAGGCTAAGAATTCTTATTGTTGACAGTTGCACTTATTTAACTAACTTAGTAAACAAAGAAAATAGGACAGGATTCAGTATTGCAGGTTCAATAGTTATTCTAAGTTGCAAGGCAACAATTAACAAGGATCATATAGAAACAGTTCTTGGCACAGAAGAGGGCTTCACCTAATTTTAGATTCTCAGACTGGGAAAATAAACAAGAAACTGCAAGTTATAATGATATTCAATCACATTTGCTATTCTTTAGTCAAAACAGATTCATTTTTTGTAGCCTTTAGTCTCTAAGACCTATATCTGGCAAATAACAGGTTCAATTTTCAAAAGACAAGTTCTGGAAAGTGTCAAGCTATTAGCTAAGGTTGACAACAACATTCAGGGCAAGTTCTATCCTAAATGGATCATAATGATCCCAAACACCACCTAAATAAACTCAGATTGATCTAAAAAACAAATTGCAAAGCAGGTTTTTCACTTTTCAAATCACATAGTCAATCAATTTTTCACAAAGATTGCTAGTTTTAAGGAAAAAAGACTTATGAAAGGTTCATGAATCTATTCTGAGGTAAAAAAGACACATTAAGATAGGCACACACTAGGTCACACAAAGGCCAAGTAAGCAGGTTCACTTATCCTACTATGTATCATGTTTTAACAGTGTTGACAACAAAAGGGAGTGACAGAGCTCAATCATTCGAACAAAACAAACTCTGGACATTCAATCTTCAAGGAAATTCATTCAAAACTTAGCAAGTAACTTCCATGATTCATTTCAAGGGAAAATGCTTGCTTATTTGAGGCAGTTTAAACATATCAAACAAGCATAGTATTTTAAAAATGGACTTAAGCTAATAGAAATCATATTTAGCTAAGTCAAGCAAGATAAAGTCCAATCTAAGGTAAGCCACAAAATTATTTTCAGACCTTGAAAGTAAACTTCACCTTTACTAAAGTAGTAACTACATATTACTGTTTCATTAAAATAGTTTCTAAACATCACCATTTCAAACAACAAAACTGAAAAAAGTATGACTATAAAAAAAACTTAACACAAATTTAGCAACTTAGAATTCCCATCACACCATCTTATTTAACTTATCCTTGAACCAAAGACTATGCATTTCTAACTCAGAATTTCCAAAATCCTATTCTTCAACCACTCTTCTCATTTTATTAACTAACAGGTTATACTATCTACTTAATGTGACATAATTTAAACCTTAACTTATTTTTTATAGCATTTTTGAATAACAAACAAGCTTAAACAGTAAATAATCATGAGTAAAAATAGAATAAGGTTTGAAATAAGAAGTTACCTCTTATTGGGGCAACCTAAAGACCAAAGAGGGATTCAGACTCCAAATTCAAGCAAACAAATCCCTTTTTATCTTCAAATCCCTTATATATATATATATATATATATATATATATATATATATATATATATATATATATATATATATATATGTGTGTGTGTGTGTGTGTGTGTGTGTATTGATTGAATATTTATAGTATTTTATAGTATTTTCTTTAATTGTTTATGTATATATAGTGTATATATAGTATATAATTTGGTATAGCTTTTAGGTTTTTAGGCTTATTCTCTTAAATTTCGAAAAAAGGATCCCCCAAAACCCCCAAATTTTGTACCTTATTACTAAAATTCAAAATTTCATCAGATAAGACAACAAAAATCACAACTAATTGTACCCTAAAATCCACAAAAAATGTAATAAAAATCAGAAATACCAGGATAGTACGAATAAAACAAATTTTGTACCATTCTAACAATGAGGATAAAATCCCCAAATTTGTACCTTAACCGTGAAATATCTAGGAAGTTTCCCCTAAATTCTTTATTTTAGTGCATATGGTGCACAATATGGCCAAGGGCTTAAGGTCCTGCCCATGGCAACTATAAACACATAAAGAATCCGAGTAACAACCTAGTATGATTCAATTTAGGTATGAAAAAAAAATGAAATCCGAATGAAAATAAACCTGAAAATCAAGAGTATTCATGATTGGGTGTGAAAGCCCTCAAGAAATTAGCCAGAAATAGCCCTGAATCGCCATGAATTAGCCATAGTATATAAAACCCTAATAAAATCGCAAATTGCCTCACGAAGGAGACGAGGGAGTCGGGTGAAAATGAAATAAGAATGTGGGGTGTGAAGTTTGTTTTAACAAACTTCACACCCCTTCTTTTTTTTTTTTTAAAACATTAACCCTTTATTTCTTAAAATAACAAACAAAACCCCCCTCCCTAATTTAAATCAATTAAAAAATATATATTATAAATACGCGTATTAGTAAGTAAAATAATTATTTAGGATAATTTAAAATTCAAAAATCGCAAATTTAAAATATTAGCTTTAAAACTAGCCCAATATTGACATATTTCCAGGCATTATTTTAAATGTGAAAAAAATGCGGTCAAAATGAGCCGTAATTCATACCTTGTTTAAATTAACAATTTTCCCGGACTAGACGGAGCGGGATGAAAGTAAATAACTTGTATTTCTTATGTTTTTCAGTTTTTTTAGGAAATAGTAATTAAACGTCATTTTTGAGATTTTTCTCGGGATTTTTAAAATTTTAAAATTGAAAGGAATTATCCTTACTCCGTCTTTGACTCGGGAAATTTGAAAATTAAAATACGCATCTTATGAGGTGAAAATTAGGTGTCAACAGATGACACATTTCAGTTTTGTGTATCAGCCATTCTGTTGAAGTTCATGGGTGAAAAATACTTTTGGTGAAATGTGCTTTTTTCTGTCTCCCTTTGATGTGTATTCCTTTTAGTTGAGTTATGCATGTAATATTATTTTTGTACAATGTTGATAGAATATTCTTGCTCTGTGAAAGAACACATATTTTTTGGATGTGTTGAGTTATTGACCTCAATCAAATGAATTCCGAACTTGCTTCATGAATTGTGCTTATCTCTGAATGTTTTGAAGAAGCAACAATCATAGTTTCTTTGTTGATAGCCATGGTATGGTTGTACCTCCATATGCAAATAAACAATATGTCTGCGATCTAGCTTTATGTGGTCAGACAAATAATTTGTATCTGCATAGCCATTAGTGGTGAATTGATTATTTGGATAAAACAGACTTACATCATCCTCCAAGGTATCTAAATATTGTACATGTTTAATACCATTTCGATATCTTTGTGTTGGATAAGAGCTGAATCTTGTTAATAAGCTTATAGAGAATGTTATGTCTTGTCGAGTATTATTGACAAGATACATTAATGCCCCATTACACTACGATATGGTAATTTAGCTCTTTGAAGCTCTTCATCATTTTCATAAGGTCGGAATGAATCTTTACTTACGTCAAATGATCTCACAACCATTAGGGCACTCAATGGATGTGCTTTATCCATATAAAACCGCTTTACAATATTTATGTTGATTGATGGACAAAAATTTAGGGATTTAGTAGCTCAGCTGATTGGCTACCTGAACTCTTGCCTTGTTGGTGAGGGTTCGAATCCCCACATTCTAATCCCCCCTTCCATTTCCCCTTCCTCTACCCCACTATTTGCTAAAAAAATTACTTTAAAAAAATGGACAAAAAATTTCATCTGTGATATGTTTAATTTGTAGCCTAAGACAAAATCTTGTCTTTTCAAGATATTTCATTTCAAATTCTTTCTTCAAACAATCCATTGCATTTGGAAGCTCTATAGAAGTTCCAATAATACTCATCCCCAAGATTTCGTTTAAAATCTCTCTCTCTCTCTCTCTCTATATATATATATATATATATGTGTGTGTGTGTGTAGATATTTTAAAATAAATCTCTGGGATGAATATTTGTGATTTTTCTGAAATTGAAATAGAACTTGTTCCGAATTGATAGGATACATTATAGATGAATGGTCAACACAATGTTCTAGTTACTTTAGAATATATTTGTGGAGGTTTATATATGATCTTAGAGTACTAAAATTGTTTGTTTCTTTAACTTTTAAGTGTATACTCTACTTGTGATTCTAAGAATTTGGGGGAAGAGACCCGTGTCTTATCTTATACTTCAGCACTGTGTTATAATGCTGATAACTTTAGTTCGAGAGATGAAAGTTATTGGCTGAATCAAATGAGTGCAACTCCTATTTGACATGTTTTGTGTTTTTCGAATGCTATTGGATTTCCATTTTTGTATGTGCTATTCTTGAATTTCAAAGTAAGCATGATTAGTTCACCCTTTTTCTTCTCCATTTGTCAATTTTTTACTTTTTGTTCTCATACCAATTTTCCTTATAATTTTGTTACAGGAATCAGAGATTGCTAGCATCTTAAAAAATTAACCGTCCAATTGTCAATTGCTGTATTAAGGATTTGATGTTGTCTTGGCTCGTGAAAAATTGGGTGAATTGATTGAAGTTCATAGTTATATTAACTAGTAAGTTTCCTCTTTGAAAATAGAACTTTCAAAATAATCATCTTAAAGCAGAATAGGGTTAAGTCATATACATTTAACTGTATCATGGTTTGATATATGCACAACCTCTCGAGTTAGATAAAAATATTAGATGAGATGTGAACACGAATTGGTTTACCTCAAAATTTCCAATTTTCATGGAGAATATCCTAAAGTTTGAAATTTATTATCCTGAGCAACATGTTTATGTTTATGCTAATTACTATTATACAGAGTTCCAAGTCATAAAACACTTCTGATTTTATCGTACCATCATCAGCAAGTGAGTAGTCTTGTGTTTGTAGTGCAACAGAGACTGACAAGAAGCGGAGAAAAGTAGAAAAAGAAGCGAGCATCTGTCAATTTGTTAAGTTGGGAATAATTTTTAATTGCTTTACAAACATGAATTATATTCTAATTAGCAGCCTTAAAGTGTAAATTCTTCAAAGCGTCATTTTTCACTCGTAGAAGATGACTATTTTTATTGGGTGATTTAAAAGAATGGTCTTTATTAGACAATGTCCTAGTCCTAGTGCGAGTCCAATACCTACAGACACAAATAGCCGACTTACTTGTAGCTAGGAGTCCTAGTTCTAATGTGTATCTATGTATTTCATATGTCTATATATTCTTCCCTTGTTGTATCAATTAATACACAGACAATATAATAAAACTCACGACTGATTCTTGAGTCGATATTCCTCCAGTTCTAATATGGTATTAGAGCCTCTAACGGACTCGTCGTCCACATTGACCATCATTAACACTGCCAGTTCTTCTTTTCCAACACCTCTCAACCATGCTCACCATTTTATTTCAATTAAGTTAAATTCCTCCAACTATCTCTTCTGCAAACACAAATTTTGCCCTTTCTTTGTGGTCAAGATCTCTTCGGTTATGTCGATGGCAGTCGCCCGTGCCCTCCATCTCATATGCCGGGCAAAGAAAAAGAAGCAGCTATAGCTAACCCAGCCCATTCTCGCTGGATTCAACAGGACCAAGTGATCCTTAGCCTGCTTATCTCGTCTCTATCAGAAGAAATTATTCCGATTGTAATCGGTCTTTCAACATCTAAAGAAGTTTGGGCTGCGCTGAAGGCAGCTCTTTCCTCGCCATCCAATACGAGAATACTCAATCTTCATATGCAACTTCAAAATATGAGACAAGATGATCTACCTATCACTCAGTACCTTCACAACGTGAAACTTATATGTGACGAACTAGCTGCTGCAGGTCGTCCGTTGTCTCTTTTCGATCAGAACATCTACATATTCAAGGGCCTCCAAAGTGAATTTAAAGGTATTTTTACCACCTTATCCGCTCGAGCTGAACTAGTCTCGTTCAGTGAATTATATAGTCTTTTCCTAAACCATGAATTCATTCACGGGTAGACCCTCTCCTCTCTATCAATCACAAATTCTTTACCGTCGGAACTCGCATCCAACCCAGCTGCAAATCTTAGCCAGCGAGCATCACAATCTGATCGCAACTCCAATGCCAATCGTGGAAGAGGTCGCCAGAATGGTCGGGGAAGAGGAGGCTATCGTGGTGGCAGAAACAACTCATATAGGGGGGGTCCGAACACTGGACAATAGTGGGTTGATTTGCGCCAACGCTGCCAAATATGCAATGGTTTCAATCATCTAGCCCCCATGTGTTCTCAGCGCTTCAATCATACAATCAATCCTATGGCTTACTTATCGCACCACCCCGCTCCAGTCTCTAGCAATTCGCAATGGTTCCCGGACTCTGGCGCCATACATCATATTACCCCTAATCTTGCTAACCTACAACAAGTGGAAGGCTATCGAGGCACTGACCAAGTTCACGTCGGCAATGGCCAAGGACTTCCAATTCATCACACTGGTAATTCGACTATATCTCTCCCCTCAAAATCTCTTGCTCTTAAAAATATTCTCTATGTTCCTTCAATTACGAAAAGCTTAATCTCTGTTCAAAAATTTGCAAGTGACAATAATGCCTTTTTTGAATTCCATCCCTCTTATTTTGATGTCAAGGATCGAGCATCCAAGACACTACTTCTTTCAGGTCGGACTAGTGGAGGCCTCTATACTCTTCCTCTCAAGTCATTCTCTCGGCGCCATTCTTCAAGGTCACCTTCCGCTTTTCTCTCGGCAAAAACATCCTCTACATGCTGGCATCTTCGGCTAGGACACCCTCACCAGCGTGTGTTACATCAAGTCATTAGGAAGCATAGTTTACCTTGCTCTAGTTTCAATTTTAATCATATTTGTAGTGCTTGCCAAGTTGGCAAGTCGCACAAGTTACACCTTCCAGTTTCAATAAATAAAAGTACTTCTATTTTGCAATTACTTTTTGTGGATGTTTGGGGCCCTGCTCCCACCTTGTCGTCTGATGGTCACAAGTATTTTCTCGTATTTGTTGATGATTATAGAAACTACACCTGGGGCTCTCCTGTGAAACTAAATCTGACGTAGTCTATATCTTTCGTCAATTTAAACTTCTCGCTGAAAATCAATTTAACACAACAATAAAATCCATTCAATCGGACTGGGGCGTCGAATTTCGTTCGCTTTGACCTATTCTTATGTATTTTGGAATTGCTCATCGTCTTTCTTGCCCACACACTTATGAACAACAGGGCAAGGTTGAGCGAAAACATCGTCACATAGTTGAAACTGGACTAAGTCTCTTAGCTCATAGTTCCACATCGTCTCGCTATTAGCACTTCGCTTTTGAATCAGCCGTCTACCTTATCAATTGCCTACCATCCCCCTCGAACGCTAGCCACTCACCTTTTGAACTTGCTCTACACAAGTATCCTGACTATTCTTTCCTCCGAGCATTTGGTTGCCTATGTTTCCCACATATTCGACCATATAACAAACATAAATTTGATTTTCGAAGCGTTCCGTGCGTCTTTCTTGGGTACAGCTCAATGCATCTTCGGTATCGATGCCTAGATAGGGTGTCAGGTCGTATATATATTGCTCGTCACGTGCGCTTTGATGAGTCCAATTTTCCATTTGCGCGCCCCTCTATTTTAGGTCCTCATCCCTCTACACTACCCTCGGCGCAACCATGGGCTTCTTCTCTAATTTCTCTGCCTCTAACATTGCCATCTCAGCAATCTGCTCCTCCTCAAAAAATCATTAACCCCTCACCTATTCCATTAACCTTACAAACAAAGACATGGCAAGTCCGCGGGAAACACCTTCGCAAACTCACACACTACCGGGACTGACTCAATATATGGGCCCTCTGCACTAGTATCACGGATATGCGCCAAATAACCTAAACACCCCGTATTAACCAGCTTCTTTGCACGAATAAAGGAAATAATTTTCTTTAGGAAGGGACTAAGTTTACCCTTCCATTCAAACCTAGGCACCTCAGGCATAGCTAAAGTGACTGTCTTGGCATGACAGTCCAGAATTGCATGATAAGGAGCTAACCATGTCTAGAATCACTAAGTCAACCCAGGTGCCATACCTCATAAGTGTGATAGTACAAGATCGATAAACTCTATCTAAAACCACAGAGTCTCCAACTGGAGTAGATATATATATAGGGGCATCAAGCAAATCACTGACCATATCAAGACCCATAGAGAAATATGTAGACACGTAAGAAAATGTAGAACCCGGGTCAAACAATACAGAAGACATCCAAAAGAATAGACCGAGATATTACCTATGATGACAGCATCGGAGCCCTCCGCCTCTGATTTGCCAGGAAAGGCATAACAATTAACTCATCCGCCAGTAGCCTACGAATCGCTGCGATCAACCTGCCCTGCCTGAGCTTCGCTCTTGCCGGGCTGATGTCCCTATCTACCTGACTGGAATTCGCTCTGGCTGGGCTGGGTGCCACCTCTACCAGCTATATGACCTCCACGCCCAGTCTGAGCACAGTTTCCACCATAAGATCCTCCCCCTTTACCTGATGTTGGAGCTCTGGGAACCTGAAAATGAGCACCCTGGCCACGTTGCCTAAATTTGGGATAATTTCTCTTGAATTGTTCCATCTCACCAGACTCAAAGCATTCGCGGTCTAGCATCGGACACTGAACAGAAACTGAAGACGCCGAATAACCACTACAGTTTAGAACTCTGGCCTGCGACCCCCCTGGCTGATTGGAATAGTACTGACTAGCCCCTGATGGGCCTCCAACTGAAGCCTGCATGGCTGACTGAACAGGGCATCCCGAATAGACCTGGGAACTCTGGCCCTTAGAGAAAGAGCCACTGAAACTACCACCCTTTCGGGCCTTCTTCTCTGCGTACTTATTATAACCATCCTGCTTAACACCTTCGACGGTACTGACATGATCCACCACCTCCTGAAAGGAAGCAAATGAGGCCTCAAGTTGAAGAGCTGACAATTGAAGAGCAGTGTTCAACCCTTTTACAAATCTCCTAACTCTTTCCTCCTCAGTGGGTAACAGCTGGAGAGCATAATGAGACAGAGAATGGTACTGGGCCTCATAAGGCCGATTGATGAATTACCCTACTCAATATTACTAAACTCATCATGCCTCCTGTCCCTCAAGGTACGAAGAACATGCTTATCTAAGAAGACCTGATAAAACTGAGTCCATGTCAATGGAGGCAATTCCGCTGACCTACACTCCACAAAAGTCCTCCACCACAACTTGGCATCACCCAAAAGCTGGAAGTTCACCAACTCAACACCATACTTCCCCACCGCCCCCATCTGATGGAGCCTTTCATGACAGTCTATGATAAACTCATAAGCATCCTTAACCTTAGTGCCATAGAAGACTGGAGGCTTCATCTTAGTGGACCTCCAAAATAAATCATACTCATCACCGGTCAACACCGGCCCTACCACTGGTCTAGAAAATACCTCAAGTCTTGGAGCCTCATCTAAACGTAGGGCCATCGCTGCAGCGTGCTGTACCCCTAGAGCACGAACTCTGTCCGGAGCTTGACCACCCAATCTCACATCTCGGCCAGCTGGAACAGCTGGTAGCACACCTGCCTTAGTCAAACCATTCAACAGATCCAATACTCGACCCAAAAAATCTGTTACCGCTGGAGCAGCCACTACCTCTGGCTGAATTGGTGCTGCTGCAACCTATGCTGCCTAATCTGGAACTACATGGGGCTTGGGGGTCCCAGCGCGAGCCTAACCAGTTGCTAGAGCTTCACCCCCGGGCCGTGCCGCCGCTTCCTCCGCCGCTGCCCACGCCCGGCTCGACCTCTCTTGCGAGCCGTGGCCCCAAATCGCTCGCTCGTGCACCTCGTTTTAAGGCTGCCGCCGCCGCACGAGTCCTAACCATCTGTGAGAGAATAGAAAGAAAAGTCAGATACCAATTTGAATCGTCCAAATACCAATTGGAATCAAGTAGCACGAAAGAAAGAAAGAAATTGAATTTTCCTAGTGTCCCATAGCCTCTCAAAGATAAGTACAGACGTCTCCATATTGATCCATAAGACTCTACTAGACATGTCCTTGTACAACAAGATCGACGAACCTAAAGCTCTGATACCAACTTTTTCATGACCCATTATAGCCGTGAGTGGCACCCACCCTAATTCTCATAGTAGGCGAACCATCCCCTTAACCAATTATCATTTAATTAATCAATTTTAAAACATTAAAGGATATAGCACTAATAATAATCATAACCAAACTGTCTAGTCATGCCATAAATAAATAAAGGTGCGAAAATCCTAACAATTATAACCCCAAGGATCCGAAATTCATCGTACAAGGACTCTAAAACATAGCTTTCTAAAGAATGAACAATTTTTTATAAATGTAAATAATGTCTGGAATGAAAGTAGACATCAAATAAGAAAGATCTTCAGGTGGCATGGCATGGATAGGAGCTCACCCTCGGATTTGATCAGGAATTGGCCTTTAGCTAAATATGAGGTCTGGAAGATGTCTCTAGCACACAATCTGCACTCAAATAAAAAGTGCAGCAAGGTAGTATCAATAGAAACACTATGTACCGATAGATATCACCGGCCTACTAAGACTAGAATCATGCATACGTTCATAAAATTAATAAGATAGACAGATAGGCACAACACATAACTAAGTAATGTCATCAACAGAAATCAGCCAACACAGGAATAAGATAAGTCCAGCCACCACCATCAATAGGAATAATATGAGTCCGATGCAATGCAATGCAACAATAATAGTATCTCAACTGTGTACACACATGCCAACTGGTGATGTTTTCCCAATTAACCATGCGCTACACGGGACCCAAGGTGTCCATGTACCACTCGCTCCAAAACTGACCTCGGATCACGAGCCCATAACTAGGCCGTATCCTCACCCCTTGTCAAATGTGCCTTTCTATGTGCATTCTTTCTGTATCTCATCATAGTATGAATCTCAATGTATTTCCAGTCCAACAGTTAATATGGAATACGATCAGCCAACAATAGCATGCCAAGAATTACAAGGCATCAAGCCGCAAGTCATAGCAAGACTCAAGTAAGTTAACTCATCAACATAGTGAATATGTAATTATCTCAATCAACAAGAAGAATATATATAAACTCCTTCCTTCTTATAACACAACAAATACACCTCAAGTTTTAGTACATAAAGTAATGGCGACAAGCCCACATAATCAATCAATCAGTTCCAACCTAGGAATTTCTAACCAGATTTCATGTCCGAAGACCTATACATGGTTTCTCCCATCAATTCTATTACATATACATTGAACTAATCAAAGTCTAAATCAAGTAGACCGTAACCAACCTCAGATGCAGAACGGAACAATGCAAGATAATTCGCAACAACTTTTCCCTTTTGCAAAGCTTCGGAATGTTCAAAGTCTAGCAATATAACGCTAAGTGAGTAATGGATCGTTTAACCTAATAAGAAAAACAATTGGGAAAGAAACCCAATTACTTCTACCCTTTTGAAATGGTGAACCCATCGTTTAGTGATGAACTTATCATAATTTCAATCCCAACAATCTTACTATTCGAATTCATGGGTTTTCAATCGATTCAACCCCTTTCAAGTAATTTTTATGCTAAAGTTCTTTTTTTTATTAGAACCCTAAGTCTCAATATGCAATTTTGACCATAAGTAATCAATTCTCATCCTAGAATGTGATACTCTACACCCCTAGATGAATAAGCAATGATAAAATAAAAAAACCCATTCATTATTCAAGAGTTTACTAATTCTAGGGTTCTAAGATTTCATTCACCATTGGAGGACCTTAAACTAATCATGGAACTTAAAGATGATAATGGAATGAACAACAAAAGGGTTTAGTCTTACCTTCAAAGAGGCATTTCACCCTTGCCTTAAAAAAATCGCCTCTCATTTTCTTGGGAACTGTTTTGCTGTTGTGTGATGAATGGCTTCAAAATTTGTGATTTAAAAGTCAATTTCTGCCTCCCGTCGACCACTGTAGTGGTTATATCTTCACTGAAATAGTCTCGCTGTAGTGGGAAACCGCTACGGCAGGCCTCATTAAACCTGAACCCCGCAGCGGCAATCGGCAGACCACGGTGGCGGACTAGCTACAATGGGTCTCAACCAACCAGTGAGCTCTGGTTTTTCACCAGATTTTCACCCAAAATCTCATCAATCCGAGGCCCTATAGACGCAACCCAAACATGCACATTAATGTAAAAACATGCTACGGACTCACTTGTGTCCTCAGAATTGCCAACGTAGGTCTAATTTACTAAGTCACCCTCAACGGAAATAAGTCAAGTTTTCAAACAAGTGCACAAATACAATCAAAGGCCTTTATTTCAGAACTCTAGCTCCTTAAGTTGTCACTAGGCTTGCTTCTTGTCTCAAAAAGGAACTTGCTGGGGTAAAAATGGTCAAAATGCCTATAATGACCTAGCAGGTCATTACAGGGTTCCATCAAAAATGGAAACTTTGGCTTAAAATCTATTTTGAAAAGGTTAAATTGATAAGAATCCTATAAATTAGAGGATTATGAAGTTTGGGATTGAGGTTATGATAAATTCACCATTAAATGATGATTTCACCCATTTGAAAAGGGTAGGAATAATTGGGTTTTCTTTCCCAGTTGTGTTTCTTATTTTGAGTAGATAGTCTATTACTTACTTAGCATTATATTTCTAGACTTTGAGCATTGTCAAGCATTGCGAAAAGGGAAAGCTCTAGCGGAGTAGCTTGGATTTGTCCCAGTTCTGCATTTGAGGTAGGTTATGATTTACTTGAGTTAGACTTTGATTAGTTGATGGTATATGTAGTAGAATTGATGGTAGAAAGCATGTTTAGGTCTTCAGACATGACGTCTGGTTGGATAATTCTTAGGTTGGTACTGATTGCTGAATTATGTGGGCTTGTCGCCATTAATTTATGTACTGAAACCTGAGGTGAAATTGTTGTGTTATGAGAAGGAAGGAGTCAAAATATATTCTTCTTGTGATTGAGATGGTTGCATATTCATGCTGTGTTGAGTTGATTTATCTGAGTCCTTTTATGACTTGTGGCACGGTGCCTTGCATTAATTGACATTGAATTTATTGACTGATCATATTTCATATTGACTGTCAAATGTGCCTTTATATATATATATATATATATATATATAAAGGCACATTTGACAGGGGGTGAGGATGTGGCCTAGTTATGAGTTCGTGATTCGAGGTTAGTTCCAGAGTGAGTGGTACATGGATACCATAGGTCCCCTGCAGGTTATGACTATTGAGAGAAATAGCCTTTAGAATGTGTGTACGGTTGAGATACTATCATTGGCTGCCTTGCATTGCATTGGACATATCTTATTCGTGTGATGCACTGTTGATTTGTTGATAACTGACTTTTGATACGGTTGTGTTGTTGTGCTGTTGTGCCTATCTGCCTATTCTATTGATTTTATGAATGTATGCTTGATACTAATCTTAGTCGGCCTATAATATCTACCGTTACATAGTGTTTGTACTGATACTGCCTTGCCCTTACCCTTTTTGAGTGCAGATTTTGTGCAGAGACTTCGTCCAGACCTCACATTTAGCTTGAGGCCATTTCCTCACCAGATTAGGGGGTGAGCTCCTATTCATGCCATGCCGCGTGAAGATCTTCCTTTATTGATGTCTAATTCCTTTCCAGACATTTATGATATTTATTCTTTAGACAACTTTATGTTTTATAATCCTTGTATGATGACTTTTAGATTTTGGGGTTGTAATAGTTAGGATTCCGTACTTTTATTTTATTATGGCATGACCAGACAGTTTTATAGTTATATTCTTGCTATTGATGTATAATTGGTTGAACGAATGAGGATTGTTGACACCTAAGTTTTGACCTCCCGTAATTTATTTTAATTACTCAGGGTCCTTGGATAATAAATAAAATCAGCTGCGCACACTAAAGGGGCTAGATGATTTTATGAAAATTATTTGGGTTAATGTTTCACCCCTTTAAATTGATAAAGAGAAATTTCAGTATATTTTAAATTTTGTGGAAATTAATTGAGGTTTTATGACATCTAGGGAATGTGTTTTTTAAATTAATCAAGGGCAAAAAACCATTTTGAATAATTATTTACATAATTGATTAAATCAAGGAAAATTAGAGTAGTGGGTGATTTATTCTATTAATTGTCCAGGGTAATTTAAGTAATTAGAAGAATTGACCATTTTACCCTTACCCCTCAAACCTTGATTCTGTGTGTTTGCGTAGTTGTTTAATTGATAAATTATCTGTTTAATTAATTTGATTAATTATTGGGACCATTATCTGCTAAATAATTTTTAACAACTCATGTTTTAGAATTAATTAAGTCCTAATAGGCTAAGGATTGGGTTTTTTTATTTTTTATTATTTATCCCTGATCCCCCATATACATACACACACACACACACACACACACACACACACCATGTATATACAAATATATATATATATATATATATATATATATATATACACTTACTATGGCCCATTCATTTTTTTTAAGAAATGGGACCGAGCCCAAGCCCAATCGCCCAGGCCCGGCCCAAGGCCGAGTAATAATACTCCCCGCCTCATATCCAAAGACCCCTGAGGGTTCATTCCTCTTTCTCTCAACGCTAGGGTTCAAAACCCTAGCCGCCACCGTACCCCTCCCCCCTACGCGGTTGTCCCATCGCCACCATGATGGGTGAACAGGGCTCGACGTAGAGGAAAGGACGGAGCATTTGTTGCTCCCATCCTCCTTCACGCCTCCTCTTCCGCAAATTCTGGCCAAACAGCCCCTAAAGGTACAAACCCCCCCCCCCCCCCCCCCCCATTTCTTTGTATTTTTTGTCATTTATGTTAGTGTTGAAGTGATTTGAGCCATTGATTTCTTTTTTACCTCAAATCTAGGCAGTGTGTTGGATTTTTTAGTGAAGACTTGTGTAAATTTACAAGTCCCACATCGGTTGTATGAGTTTCTGAGATGTGTTCTGGGATTCTATAAATAGAACCCCATTTGTTCATGAAGGGAGGTGGGAACTGAGAAAGGCTTGAAAATTATGATTTTTTCAAAATTTTAAAGTTCCATCAGTCAAAATTTTAAGCTTAGCCGAAAGGTTACATTTTGTTTTTAGTTCTAAAGTTTCTGCATTTTTATTTGGTTGTGGTTTTGGTGGCTGAGTTTGGCGTTGGAAGGATAGAAGCATCCAAGTCCATTGCTTGCCCCGGTTGCACTCGCAAAAGGTAAAAACTTTTTAGTTTATTGCCTTCTATTTAGATTTCTGTCTATATTAGTGTAGTTTAATGTGATTAAGAGTATTATGTGTGGTTTAGAATATAGTTTAAGTTAATATGCTGGTTTGATTTAGATTTCCATTTAAATATCTGTCTATATCATGTTTGTTTAATGTGATTAAGCGTATCATGTGTGGTTTAGAATATAGTTTAAGCTATGTGTTTGTTTAATGTGTGTGTAATGAGTCTTGTGCTTTGAATTAGGATGAAAGGGGTCTGTTAAATATCATGTTGGGCTTAGTTCTATGTGTTCCATGTAATAGTTCTTGGTTCAGGGGTTGGTTTGAAGTTATAGGACCTTTGAGTGATTTATTTGACTTACATTCTTGGCTGTGTCCATTTGGAAATATGTTTTGGCTTGAAGGTTAACTCAAAAAGGGGCTAAAGGCCTATTGAAGTGAGGTGTCTGATCTGGTGCTGAGTAATTTATTTGATAGTGTGTTTGTTTTTGGATATTGTCTAAAGGTTGGAGATTTGTTATGAAGGGACCTTGTCTGATCATTGTTTGTCTTACTTAATCATGTGTTTGTTTGGAAGTTGAAGGTTTGATATGTATTAGACCTAGTCTGATCATGTTTGTCCTATTTAACAATGTGTTTGGTTTGAAGATTGAAGGTTTACTGTGTACTTTGTGGAATTCTATTTGTTCTACTTGGTAATATGTTTGGCCTTAAGGGTGTTGGTGGCTACAGGTAGATTAAGTGCCTTGATTGGCCTAATCTCCGCTTGCTTCATTTAAGTAATATCTATTTGATTGAAAACTTGGCATTTTGGGTCACATTAGTATATGTTGAGATAGAGGTCTTAAATAATGATTCGGGGGGGGGGGGGGGGGGGAGGGATTTAAACTTGATCAAAAGTATTCACTTGGCTTGCATTTGTCCTATTGTTTTACTTATGGTAAGTATGGGAACTTGCTGAACCTACCTCTAAGTAGAACCTGTAGAATATGTAAGTTCTTGTGTTAAGTCTAAAAGGTCTTTAATATTGCTATAATGAACTAAATTCAAGGAAGTCTTAGGATGGTATGTGTTTGATTAAAATGGGCAATCATTTAGTTAAATAGGCTTGTCGAGGAGATAATTGTCATGTTTCTTTTAATCTAGTAATCAGATGTGTTCATTCTGAAAGAGGCATTAAAAGAGAAGAGCTTAAGGATTAGTAGCTTGACAAGAAATAATGTACGTATATGCAAGTCTCTTTTGGTTCATCATGTGTAGAAATAGCCATAAATCTGTTGTGTGTAGAAAAATCTTATCTTTGGGGGCTGATCACCTAGTTATGATAACTGTAAAGATAAGGAACAAAAGGAGGAAGGGTAATGGGAACCTTGATATAAGTTTGCTTATTTAGTCTTTGTGTGGCTGTCCTGGATGCTTTGTTTTCTCTTTTGATGTTGTGAATTGAGTCCTTTAAGGAGTTATACTACGGCTAAGAAAGGGTTGAGCATAATGTCTTAGAATTTGGCTAAGGCTAGACTTGTTTTGATTTGAGTCTGTCTCTATTTTTCTCTGAAGGAATTGGTCCCAATAGAAGGAACATATTGTTTTCTTTGAGATGAAATGTAGTATTAAGAACAAAGATCCTATTCAGGATTATAATCTTGGTTTGGATTTGCTGATGAGCATTAGTCTATCATTGTGTTAAATGCCTATGGTGGGTCTGTTCTTAGTGAATCATGTTTTGAAACTGGGAAACAAAGGTCTTTTAGGGGTTAAGCATAGTTTCATGAGTTAACCATGGTAGTCATGTGATAGGGTTAAGATTGTATAAACCTTTCCCTGGTCCTTAGTGGTGTCATTGGGGTATGAGGATGAGTTCATAAGGGAAAGGAAAGAGGTCTTGAGAGAGTCGAAGGTGAGCCTAGGCATGAACTAGAGGTGATGACTAATGGAAACCAGGATCCCTTTTGCTGAAAGGAGATTCAGGGAAAAGAGATAGGGAGGTGATGACCCCACCCTTATCCTGTTTCCCTTTCCCGACCCGAGACTCCATCTTTTTCTTTTTTTGAACTTCTCCTCATGATCTTGGGACACACAAGGGTCTCGGTGGATTAGAAACACTTAACCATATCTGGGAAAAGGGTGCACCTAGAGTTAAATGAACTGTTGTCAATATTTGGGAAAGTCTAAGTGTTGTGTGACTTTCACCATGTCTCCTGAAAGTTTGTCTTCTTTTTCTTTATCTTGTGAGTTTGCTTGTTTGAAGTCTTATTGTTCAAACTGGTTTTATGTAAAAAGTGGGACTGATAATTGTATTGTATTGTATTGTATTGGTAGGAGTCCACACCATGAGAAACTAAGTGTCAACTTTGTTACTTGCCATTTGCTCCTATTTGTGACCATGTGTCTTTTATCTACCTTTTCTTAGCTTGTTTACCCATGACTGGTGTCTGAGAATTGGCCCCTTTGGTTTACTGATTGAAATCTGTTTCCTATGTGATGATTGAATCCCCTTGTTTACCAAACTATGATCATGCCACAAACCTATCTCTTGCTTTCTTCCCTTTCTTTTTGTTCCTTGAGAAAAGCTCCTGATGAGTTTAAGTATTTGAAAGGTCATTGCTAAGGGTCCAAATTGTTTTAAGACTATTGTGACTAAGTGCCCATATAACTTGCCCATTGGAAATCTCTTTTCTTTAACAAAGGTCTTCAAAGTTCATTCATTTGTTAACAAGCAATCCTGATTAGTTAACCTGTCTATTATATGCTTGGGTACTCTAAGGGAGGTAAGGTTTAAAAGCTGCCAGTTTTAAATATGTGTTCTAAAGTCCTAAATGCTATCAAACTTTCTTTTACTTGGAACAAGTAACACTGCCTGAAGTCTTGATTGCTTGAGAGGTCTTCCCTAGGTTTTGCTTTGTGTGAGAATGCTGTGTTTGTTTTGCTATTTAATTTGATCATGTGTACTCTTGGGGTTAGTTGGGATGAGACTTGTGCCATAACTTGAACCTATGAAGAATGTAGACCTATCTGGGATGAGGTTGGGAAGCCAAAGGAGCCTAAATAGTCTGTGTTGATTGAAACTGATCCAACCATCATTTGAATTAGTTTAACCTACCCTGTTTTCTCTAGGAAGTGGCTTTGACCTTAGTATAAGTGGATAGGTCTGTTTGGTTTGAGCATATGCACTTGGAACCCTTTTACATTAAGACCTAGGCTAGATAACCTTGAAAGATACAACCTCCATATGATCATAGAGAAGGCTGGAAATGAACCAAAGCCACAAGACTTAAAGAAATACCTTTTAGAGGGACCTTGGGGAAAGGATAAAAGGAGAGTCAGGCCCAGCCTGGTTCACAATAGTCTCCTTCAAATAAGAGGTCCCATGGCACTTCTGTGGTTTGTGGGGCCGATCCGCCTCAGTGTTCATTGCCAAGCAATTGATTTAGAAACCACCTAGATTCTGCCCCTCCTAGATTTAGTGAGACCCCCTCCCCAGCCTAGAGTTAGCATTGACCTGATAAGATGGATTTTAGCTTTGACCAAAATGAAGAATAATTGTGTGTATAAGTTTAAAATAGAAGCAAAGATGGAAGGTTAGGCAGAAGTGCAAATTTGGCTTGCTCATTTTCCTTTATCTGGTTTGTTTACTTGTCCTTGAGAGTACATTAGTTTCCCCTCCCACCTTCCCTGCCATGGCCATGGCCATGTCCTTGTTTGGTTCTATTTGTTCTCCTCGTTGGTAAGAGGCAAATATGCTCTAGTTACTTCATGGTGGTATGTTAGGTACTGATTTGCCCCCTTTGAGTGTCACAGTTTGTGTGCCCCTGTCATGATCATGTATGTGTCTTTAATTTATCTTCCCAGGTCATTCCAAATTTGATATGTTAGCTATGTCACCTTTCTCTCTATGACTATGTTGTTTTGTCTTGTCCCATTTATAAACTTATAAGCTGCAGTTGTGTCACCCTATGACTGTGGGGGTTTGGTTTCCATTTCCTTGATTCATTCATATCTGTTTTGGCCTCTCTCATAAAGGTGTGTATGGTCATATTTGCTTTGTGGAAGTACATTGTGTGGTGAATTTGGGCAACTGTGTAGTGGCTTATCCTGAGATCTGTTTCTGATTTTTGTGGCTGAATTGGTATGGGGCTAGGTAATTTGGGGTGAGGTCTAGTCTTAGCCTTCCCCGATGACCAGCCATGCCTAGGGTTCGTGAAACCCCTTGGAACTTGTGCGGCATCGGGAATACGGGGGCAACGACTTACCCTCCCTCCTCATTGCCAAGAACCAGCCAACAGGCCTGGTGGTATTCATACATAAGCCTTGGAACAACTGCCTTGATTCCTTGACCTGTAGAATAAGTTTGATATACATGTATATGTTTGATGTATATGGCCTTTCTTCGTAGTACAATCGTGATAGTTGAGCCTGTTTGATATACATGTATATGTTCGATGTATATTCCCTTTTTTTCTTAGTATAATCGTGATAAATTCAAAAAATTATAAACTAACAGATTTCCCTTTTTTCTTTCCTGCCTCACCATATGGCCACTCGGGTCGGGTCAGCCTGCTTATTGGGCCGAAAATTCTTTCCTTAGAGATATTGAGTCCGCAAAGATAGAGGAAAAAGCTTGGCGCGCAAAAGGCCCAACCATGGGTGAAAATGACTGGCTAGGGGCTTGGTATGCCCCTAGTCTTTACATTATTCGCTCATTACTATCTTTAGTTTTTTTTTTCTTTTTTTTTATAGTTTTTATGTATTTGCAAAACTTGTACAAACT
Organism: Lycium ferocissimum; assembly: GCF_029784015.1. Lineage (NCBI taxonomy): Eukaryota > Viridiplantae > Streptophyta > Magnoliopsida > Solanales > Solanaceae > Lycium > Lycium ferocissimum. The sequence goes on along the minus strand of NC_081345.1, from coordinate 55,287,624 downwards.
CATGCTATAGTGGAATCTTTATTGTGCGAACTAGTAGTCTTAGGACAACGGTGCTCATGCTGTCTAGATTGACTCTAAGTCCCCAAACCACTTCTTTCAAAATACCGGATTTAGCGTAATGATTTTTGATAACTTAAAAGCGGATTAATTAACTATTTGGCATGGTTTTAAATCTTTAAAAACAAGAAAAATGAAAAGAGTATTTCAAAAAAGCTTTGAGTATTGCAAATGTGTTAAGCGGATTGTTTTTTTTTTCCAAAACCAAAACCGAGTTTTGTTTAAAAAATAGGCAAGTGTTTTTATGACTAATTTGGTATAATTTGTGGTGGGTGGGGGGGGGGGGAGCCCCACTAATTTTGGCAAAAAATGACAAGGCCAGAATTGGCCAAAACAAGAGGATTTTTCAGGCCAAAGCCCATTTACAAGAAAACAAAAAAGGGAGGAGGATTTAAACACTCCTAAAAGCCCTTTAAACGAATTCATTTGGGCCCAAAATAGGTTGATCTCTTTCAAAATCAAATGTTGGCTATAAAAGTCCAAAACACAAAACCAATTTCATAAATTGTCTTAAACAATGCATTTCCTAAAATAAATACATTCGTATATCTATGAGTTCTCAGATAAAGTGTTTCAAACATGTTATACGAATTGAGCCAAATAAAGTATGAGTCAAGCATGGACAAAATTGGACATTTTAAAATGTAATAAGTTCATATTTTTCAATTAAGACAACAATCTTATACTTATTTTTCAAACGAAATATATCACCCTTACATTCAAAAAAGGGGAATTATTTTACCTGGATATTATAAATCCGAACCTGAGTACCTTATATATAAAAGGAACATCTTCAAATTCTTTTTTCAAAAAATGATATGCAAAATGACAAGATTTTTGCAAGAATAAACACTAAATTGACAGTTCATGCAAATACTTATACTTTGGAATTCGAAGGTCAACCGTATAGTACGGATCCTTAATACTGGGGTGCCTAACACCTTCCCTAGGGGATCATCAGAACCCTTACCTAGAACTCTGGATTACGAATGATTTTTCACGGTATTTGAATAAACCCTTGAAATTAGGTGGTGACTCTTTTAAAAAATAAGTTCGAAAGAGAACCAACAAGTTCGTAGTAGCTTTTATGCCTTAACACCATGTAAAAAATGAACTGTTACAAGGATTTGGTTAAGGGGATGGTTCGCCCACCAGGGGGTTTAGTGTGGCCATCACGACGGGCTGAGTCGTGACAAAGTTGGTATCAGAGCCCTAGGTTCGTCGATCTCGTTGTACAAGGACAGTTTAGTAGAGTCTTGTGGATCGATACAGAGACGTATGTACTTATCTTCGAGAGGCTATGGGACCCTAGGAAAAATTCAAATTCTTTCTTTCTTTCTTTCTTTCGTGCTACTTGATTCCAATTCGTATCTGGATGATTCAAATTGGTATCTGACTTTTCATTCTATTCTGTCACAAATGGTGAAGACTCGTGTGAGGGCAGCCATGGATGAGGTACCCGAGCCGGCCGCTGGGGCCGCAGCTCGTGGTGGAGGGCTTATATGGAGTGTAGACCAGCTGGGTTGCCTCCATTGACTTGGACTCGCCCCTATTCGGTATTCTTGGAGACGTTCACAAGTACTTTGAGGGATAAGAGACGTGATGAGTTCAGTAACATTGAGCCATGTAATTCGTCAGTTGCTGCTTATGAGGCTCGGTTCCATCCTTTGTCTCGTTATGCTCTCCAGCTATTACCAACTGAGGAGGAGAGAGTTGGGAGATTTGTGAAAGGGTTGAAAACTACTGATGAGGAAAGAGTTAGGAGATTTGTGAAAGGGTTGAACACTGCTCTTCAGTTGTCAGCTCTTCAGCTTGTGGCTTCAAGTTCTTCCTTCCAGGAGGTGGTGGATCATATTAGGACCGTTGAAGGTGTTAGGCAGGATAGTTATAATAAGTATGCAGAGAAGAAGGCCCGCAAGGGTGGTAGTTTCAGTGGTTCATTCTCTCGAGGATAGAGTTCCCAGGTTTATTCGGGACGTCCTATTCGGGCCGACTATCGGGGTTTTACTGGAGGCCCATCAGGGGCTAGTCATTACCCTTCTAGCCAGCCAGAGGGTTCCTAGCCCCGATTTTCATACCATGGTGGTTATTCTGCTTCATATGTTTTTGTGCAGCGGCCTTCGCTAGACCGTGGATGCTTTGAGTGTGGTGAGCAGGGGAATTTCAAGAGAAACTATCCTAGACTTAGACATGGTGGTCGGGGGTGTTCGATCGGCTTCCCGTAGGCTCCCCGGCTTCGTCGGCCTAGAGGAGAAGGATCTTATAGTAGGGA